>NW_019395262.1:0-10934 GCF_000612105.2 Orussus abietinus | reverse complement strand
TTATATTTAGATTGTATTATTATAAAAACTGAACGTAACCGTGTTTGTATTTTTCATTGCAACTGTAGTTCTTAAAGATGAGAGAATGAAATATTACTTACATATAGTGGTTGAAAACCTGGCACTGCATCCTGCTCGCTCGCGCGGCGTTACCACTCGACTACGCACTACTTGCGAGGACAGCTAACTCCACTCTTATATTCTACGAATCACATTCCTTTGAACCCAAGAGGTAATTTACCCTTCGAATGTATCGGATGGTACCTGATCGTATTCTTTTATTAATTTTAATCGTTAAAGTCCTTTAAGTCCAAGAAAGTCGTACAAAGCTGGTTTTAAAACGAGATTATACATCATTTTATTAAAGGGTTGTTACAACCCTTAAAATTCGTTTTTCGAAAAAACCAAAATATGCTTTTTTTGTATTGTTCTGGTCTATAAATTAACCAAGTTTCATTTGGATAGAGCAATTACTGTTCGCGTAAGGGGTAAAAGAAGTATTCAAAGGGGTGGCTCACCCCTTAAAAATGAATTTTTTCGAAAAATTCCAAATGTATGTTTCATAATTCTTCATTCCCTACATTTTGACGGTTGTTTCATGAAAATCGGTCGAGTGCTTCTATATGAAACAGCAAACTCACCCCCTTGCACGGCCAACTTTGAAGCCTGATTTCACCCCCTAAAAGTGTTTATCCGCCGATAAAAAAAAAAACACGGGTCCCTTAGATTTTAGTCCTCTATAACATATTTAAAAATGAACAAAATCGGAGGGGGACACCTCAGGTACCTTCCTTGTAAGATGAGAGCCCTCAGTTGTCTGGATCGAAAGGAAGGTGTTGTAGACTCGATGAGTCTATCATTTTGAAGAAGAAAAATCCTGGGCCTCCCGGACTAGTTCGATACGCGGGCATATGCACGTGCAGGGCACATATATACGCACAGGGAGCGTTACGTGGAACGTAACACTATTCAGATTTTCAACAAATATTTTAGATATCTTCGAATGAAACCTACAAGACATCTTAAAAAATCTGTCGCTTGAGATATTTAGCAAACATTACGAAAAAATATTTAGAAATTATTCTATCCTACTAGGGAAGATGGCGTCAACAACACATATATTCTATGTCTTACTTATTTTGAAAGCTTATACTGAAAAAAAAGTTTAATCGAGGAAAAAAAACTAATTAAGTCAAGTATAATGTTAAGTAAACGATTCGATGTGTCTATTACGGAGAAAAGTTTTATAAATAATTTGATGTCTCAGAAACCATTTTTACATTACTTTAATTTTGCTAATGAATAGTTCCTTCCATTGACCAGCACAGTGAAATACATTAAGACGTCTAAGGTAGTTATTTCGTAGGACGATCTATTGATTTCCATGGTGTACTGTTATGTACATAGCAAAGCATGGAAGGTATTCCGTGTTATTTCAGCCTACATTTTTCTTTACCCTAATTCACATTGTTAATTATTTTTAATTCGAACATAGCATACGGGAATCTTGAATTTTTTTCTTTTATTCGTGGTAAAATACTTTATGGATAATTTTAAACATATCGAGAAACAATTATAAAATTGTTAATCTGTTCAATACTACTTTAAGCTCCTCGGACTATATCTTACATCAACCATTTACCCCCTCACCCCCGTGTTGAAGGAACTGATATTTGATGATAAATATATGTAGTAAACGATAAATGTGTAGGTCATTTATAATATGCAGGGTGTCCTTAAGATTCCATTTGTATACTCGAATAACCTTTTTATTTTTAACCAATTTTCTCAAAATTTTTAATGTAGCTTATTGTCGTTATACGTTGATATCGCTACATTAATTTCAATATTCCGTATGTATATCGATACCTATTTTCGCTATATATAAAATAAAAGATTCGATATTTTAGTGGTACCGGCTCATCCCAATCAATACCTACTACACTGTTAAAAAAATCTGTCCGAGATATAGTATACATGTCGTTGAAAATGTTTTAAGGTATAATATTTAAAACTGTTGTATACTATAGTATTCAAGATTTTAGTATACTAGTATACTAATTTCACAGGATATGCATATTAACCCTTTGCACTCCGCGTCATCCCATCTAGATTTAAAATGTCCTCTCACAGGGGATAACGAAGTGCAAAGGGTTAAATTTCGAAATCATTTGTACGATAATTTTTTATCACATCTTTGAGAGCACATAAGAAACTGTGTACACCCCATGAAGTGGAATTATGTAAATTAATCGTTTAAATTAGGTCTATAGGTACAGCAAATATGTATTGTCCACCATCCACGTAAACAAATTTCTAAAGGATATATATATGAATATCTATGTCTATTGTAGATGGAAATTATATATCCACTACTGATCTACAAATATCATTCTTGACGCATACAAAATATATAATAGCTCTAGTAGACATCTACCAAAGGTTAATCAACATCGTTGAAAATACGTTTAGAAGAATGAAAAGATACCTCATGCACCCTAGCATTTTTCATAGATACTTAATGTTTATATCGAATTTCCAACTTGATAAAACTGTTAATTTCGTCCACACCCTGATTCTTTATTAACTTCCTCTTTGGCTTGTTACCATACATCATGATTTTTTATTACTGTGTAAATTATGATGTATTATTAGGCACCGTATGACGTATAATATACTTATAATGGACGTACAAATTAGGACATAAGTATAGAAAACTTACATTATCTATGGTATGCATAATAAATATATCCCGTGAATACATATGTAAATCATTTTCACGCTTATATTTTCAGTACATATACCGTAGAAGTCTAATAACCTATAAAAAAATCTAAACTATTCGAAAACGTTACATTGATAGTTTATATTCAGATTAATAGTATATACCTATTCAGCTTTCACAGACTTATACAAATGTAATTTCATTGTAATAAATGTAGTGTAAATGAATAAATATCATGTGCCAGCGGTCTCAATCAATACTGTTGTAGGAACTGTGACACAATTAACTATACGGTCCCGAGATTGACCGAAACATAGAAATTTTACGATTAAATCGTGAGTATGACATATTTTTTGTCAATTTTCAATTCCAAGCGTCCTATTGTTAGTTCCTCTTCTTATTATCAAAAGATTAATGTTATTGCTGTACTCGGCAACCGAAATATGTTTATCGTATATTACGCGGACGGTCTTAATATTAACGTTTAGAAGGCTATAATTCTGGGTACCATCCCAGTAATTGTCAGTACCTATGCAGAAATGTCCTGACAATAGTTCTTCAACATATATAAATATTACGTACCATATCCGGACATCTAGCCTGTGAGTGTATCTAAAATAGACCACAGATATCTATATATATCTTATATACGTTCAATAAACATTTATATACGATTAATTTACGGATATTCCACGTTCCGCGATGGTGCATAAATGCATGTACGACTTAAGACATGCATACAAAAGTTTGAATACTTTTGCAAACTGATTTTGGATCATGTATACGTACTCAGTTGAGTCTTTAGAGAAAATGCGTTATAGTGCATTTATGAGCAATGAAAAACCGGTTACTATCATTTTACTACTTCCCTAGTAACACAGAATAATTTCTCAATATTTTTTTGTAATCTTTGCTAAATATTTCAAGCGACAGGTTTTTTAAGATGTCTTAGGGATTTCATTTGAAAATATCTNTATTATTATTAAAACAAACTTAATTTTTAAATGCCGCCCTGAAAATCGGCCAAAATTTGGGCAATATCGTCCTCGGTCAGATTCAGGCTGCCCGCCGATGGAGGGGAGTAATTGGCCTGTGGATTAGGCCGGCTTGCAGATGCTGCCGGTTTCACTGTCTCAGGTAGTTTACGAGGTGGTGGATACTAATGATCAACCTGTGGGTAAGGTCCATATCCAAGACCTTAAACCCTACCATGTTTCTACGCCCCCTTAGTACTCGTTTTGAACCTATTACAGGGAATCGTGCTGTCTGTCGGTTCAACCCTACGCGCGTTACCTGCCTGCCTTCCCACTTTCCGACACCCTCCAATTACAATAGACGTCCGCCCCGAGATGCCTTGGGATGTCCTAGCCGAATATGAGGACGAGACCGGCGCCATCGCCCGACACCATCCGTGGTTCTGGCAGGACATCACGTACGTCGTGGGCGAACTGACGCACACACAGACCGGAAGGTGTTCGAGGAGAGACCTTCATCGAAAAGTTCTAGGCGCCAGTAACGGGCGGGTGCGGGATTTCCCGGAAACCCAAGACGCAGAGACACAGACTGACCCGGTACCTACGGCTTCACAGGCCGCCCAAACGGACCCAAACCCCCTCCTCAGAAGGCGCTACTGCCTCGTCGGCACAAGGACCCTTCTCGGGCCACTGATGGTGCCCGACACTGACGCACCCCTGGCCCCCTATGGACAATTATGATCAAAACGGGTCTAAACCGGATCAGGAATTCGATCCCTTTTAGGGACTTTAGATGTACGAATATGTACCCCCGAAGAAAACACACACTTGGAAGGAGCAGCCGAGAGCTAAGCGACACCGTTCACCCACCTCCGCTCTTGATGACGCCTTTCCCTCCGGTGAGGAACCATAGAGGTTCCAGCCTCGCCGGCCATCGCCAGCCGACCAGCAGTCCACCGACTCCAACGGGGAGCCTGACGAGGCTGTGATGACGAGAGAACTCGAGTCTGCCTCGACCCAGTGGGAAACAGCCAGTTCAGCAGGCGGGTCGGATGCCATTACCGCGTCATGGCACACGGCTGCCGACTCCGGAGGATTCCGGAGGTGTTTTAATTGTGGGGTACCAGGGCACCATTACCGGGAGTGTCTCAAGGAACGCCGAGACTTCTGCTACCGTTGCGGAACCAAGAGCGTCACGATTAGAACGTGCTCCCGCTGCGGTCCAGAGTGGCGAGCAGAAGGCCCCTACATAAAGGGCAAAGGGCATCTCCCCTGGGCCGACCTTATGCCACCCCCGAATCGTCAGACCCGGAGGTGAACCCTTGGAGCCTACCGTACCTACCGCGAAAGAAAGACCAGAGCTGCCTCTCGCGAATGTTCTATCATGATTACCAAAATTTTTTTTTCGTCCGATGCTGCCTTTCGCGACAAGTCCGCGGAGGTAGGACGGATACCCAGTTCATTACTAGGTTGCGCTGTCGCCATGGTCGACCCGCTTCCTTTGCGCTACCGTAGAAAGGCTTAAGTCCTTCTTTTCTGTTCTTATCTTTCGCGTTGGCCCTCGGGCCCACTCCATTTTCATTGCTATCTTGTTATTAAACTCTCGTTCATTTTGGAAAACTTCGTTACCTTATTGCCGTACCCCTAAACGTCGCACTTCTTTCTTTTATTTTCTTTTCGAATATCGACCGTTGATATTTAGTCCGTTTGGTAGTATGCTACCGCCGTACTGAGGAGAGAGATATTTTTTGTTTTATGTCATGGCTAAATAAGGGCCTGTTGGAACATTTTGGTGGAGCCTCGCGAACGGACCCCGCTGTTGAGGGAAAATTTAGTTAGAGTTTTGTGCATCAAAGGGAGGTTTTGTGCTGGTAAGTACGCTCAGGCCTCGTCCGGCCTCCCCCAGGGAGGGGGGGATTGTGACGATGCACCCGGTGGGCGATCGCCCCAGGGCTTCATACCCTAAAACCTCCATCCTGCAAAGCATTAAAATCCTTCCCGAAGGCAGTGATAATATATTTTCTTGTATCATTACATCCATGTCCTATTTCAGCACGCTCGACGCTCAAAGCCGAAGAGGAGAGGATTATTCGTCGCGTTACCTTGCGTATTTTTTTGATAGTATAAGTTGTATATAACTTAGGCCTTAGGACGAACTCTCCACTTTGCGTTGCAACACAAATCCCTAGATTCCCTACCATACGGCTTTCACTGATGAAGAATGCTTCTTCTGAATGAGGCTGAGGCTCTGCGCCATTGAATGCCCTAGCTGATCTGAGACTGCCAATAGGAAATCCAGGAAATTGCCAAAAGGCAGAGATAATAACTTCCTCGCGACCGCCCGAGTGCGGGACACGATGCAACCGACCAAGGGGGAGGGACCGGTACGCGAGAAAAGTTACAATATATATACATATACACCGATCCGAACTCCACGAAAAAATACCTCCCATGCCCCTTTCCTATCCGCGGAATAATTCCACGACGGCCGCAGCCCTCGAATATTTAATTCCCCGCTCTCAAGGAGTGAGCAGCGGAATGTCCTCGTCAGGCTGACTTTTCGTTCGGCCATGAGCGGCCACCCGTTGTACAATCCTTGACCGGCGGGCCACATGGCGGAAAAATCCGGCGTTGCCGCGGAAACTCGAAGAACGAGAAGGCCCCGTACGGGCCCTCGTAGAAGATAGAATAAGACAACCAAGTTAAAGTTTTACAATTAGTCGCGGAAATAGACACTAATTACCCATAGTATTAACACTTCCAAAATCGCATCCAATAACCCAAAATTCGTGAGGCTCGTACTCTCGAAGGCTGCAATTATTCCGCTGCAGAGGCTCGGAATAAGTGCAAACCATTGCAATATACAATTCGTTTCATTGAAATATAAGAATTTTTTAAATATTATCTGCCGAACACGTTATAAACGTTTTAAAAATATTTAAAATCATAATCACATGTTTTGCTACCATAATGAAATAGTAGAACGAAAATATTGCCAAATTTTGTCGTGTTTTTGACACCAAATGAAGTGACCGATAATAATCGTGAAGTAAAAAGTGTATTTTTGTTATAAGTTTATAAATTGAAAAATATGCGTATTACGTGTTTATAAATTATTAAAACTAAATATGCCATTATTACGTATGGAGAGCGGACTGGGAGGGATAATTTGTGTATGGAATATTTGTATGTGGAAGGGGAGTCGAGACCTAGCTCCCGCACCTTCCTTACAATTGAAAGAATTATAGGAAACAGTTTGGAGGGAATTCGTACACAGAGGGGGAGACGAGACCTAGCTCCCGCGCCCTCAGTGAAGTCGAAGGGAATTATGGGAAAGAATTCAGACGTATTCGTGTACAGAGGGGGAGGCGAGACCTAGACCCCACGCCCTTGGTATAATTGAAAGAATAATGGGAATAGTAATTTTGTGGGCCCCTCAGCGAATCCTATGCGGACTTGTTGATGTTGGTGGAGTTGCGTGTTTCGTTCGAAATAAAGTTCGAAATAAAGAAACGGGGGCATGATTTATGGTACTCAGTTTAGTGAGTAAAAAAGTTGGTGAGAAATTGACAGGAATGACAAATTGAGTGCGAGTGTGTGTGACGAGTGTGGGTATTTCCAAATACCTTATTTCGTTTTCTGGATTACTGTTCGTTAGCTGACGTCGCACTAAGTTTGAGATACGTGAGCGCGCGAATTAAAACTGAGTTTCCACGCGACAAAGAGTAGTTTCGGAATCTCACGAAAAAGTGAAAAATGTAGTCTGACGAAAAAAGGTGTATCTAAAATCTAACTGGAATCAGACGAAAAGATAAAAGTGTAGTGTCGCTCGCTGCTTAAATTCTAACTTATATATGAGCCGTTTATTTTGAAAGTGGCCTAAGTCCATTTGTCAATTATTTTCGGTTGCCGTAGTTACACGTACAATTTGAAGTTATCTATTAATAAAGCATTTGAGGTTAATTATATTCCGAGTAAATACGATAATTTTGGACACATAAGTTTTCAGAGTTAGTTCAATAATTAAAACCATAATTTTGAAAGTCACCTAAGTCCAATCTATATGTATGTTCCAAATTTGGGTATTCACAATTTTCATAACGATAATGTTCACATGTACGTTTGGTCTGTAACTATTGCATCAAGAGGTGCTCAAGAAATAGCTTCATGCACCCTAAAACATGTTAAAAATTTAAGAAGTGAAAGACACATTATAGCTTACAGTGACATGTGAACAGGACAAAATGGACACATTAAAGTAACTTTAATTTGGCTAAAAATTGTCCAAACTGTTGAATATAATATGGAAATCATAGATCATACAGTTTTAATATCAGGACATTCGTTTTTACCAAATGAGAGAGATCTGGCGTGGTAGAAATGTCATTAAAAAGAAATAATTTCCTGTTTGTCCCCCAAGATCATTGTAATATTATAAAAAATTTCCGGAGAGGCAATAACTTTATTCTAAATGAAATGAAACAAGAGGATTTTGTATCTACAAAATTATTAGAGGTCGCAATTTTTAAAAGGGTAAAGAATTCAAACGGAGAATCAATAAACTGGTTAAAAATATGTTGAATGCGTTTTGTCAGAAATGAACCATATTAAATTTTTTATAAGACATCAATGAATGAGAATGAAAATTTTAAAGTCCTGGATTTATTACCACGTCGGGGTACACCAAAAAAGTTCGAAAATATTGTATTGACCCCACTTTATAAAAATATAAGACAAATTACAACAGCGAAATTCAAGGACATAATGGACCTACTACGATATATACCACCGGAACATCATGACGTCTTCAAATCCCTTTCACATACACAAAATGTAGATAAGCAGTAAATTGTATTGTAATTTATGTAGTTAAAAAATGTTCTGAATTGCATGAATATTGTTTCTAAAGGGTTGTAAAGATATATAAAATAAATTGAGTATTGTTTTTTTTAATTTGAAGCATTTTAAAATATGTCTAATGGACTTGGGCTCTTTCAAATTTTGTAACGAATCTAGTTGTTAATTTTAAAAGTGGCTTCACTCCATTCTTGGTAAGAAAACGCATATTATTCACTTAATAATTGCCATTATTTTAATAGGAACTGTAAATTTAACTCCCTTAGATACGCTTAAGGTGAAGTGAAACACGTCGAGGAACTTGATCAACGTCGATAAAGAAGATTTTTCTAAATGCCTACGTTGCCGACGTTCGTTTTTATATTGACAGTTGTTATTACATTGAATATTGTACCAAATAGCATACTCCACCTGTCGTTTTCGTACAATAAATATCAAGAAATCGAAGTAAAACTCCAGAAATCCTCTGGATTCAAGCTTTCTGGGGCCCCAATTGACTGCAGAGGGACACCCTGCGCCAACTGTGATATCCAGGTCAATCAAATTTTCACTCCGAGGCCCCGTATTCCCATCGTTTTAGCATAGAAGCGCATACAACACTTTTTTTGCCCTTATCCTGTTCAAATGCAAGTTTATCGATTACCAGAATGTTCTAAATTGTTGTAAAATTGTCCTGATCCTTTCGATTCTCATATCAGAGCCTTCGATAATTGTATATTGATCGAAATATGAGAGATCGACGCCATTTTGGTTCTGGTCCGGGCTGAGTTAAAAAATTTTGTTAAAAAATCCAAATTTTCAATGTGTCAGGACAATTCTTAGATGATCAGGAGTGACGTGTCAAAGTTTCGGACAATTTGGTCTAATACCCTTAAAAAAAATTGTTGTATTCGAATCGACTGATTTGAAGGGTGTTTCACTTCACCTTAAGCAGTATGACTCATTGGTATCCTGTACGAATATTTTTAATTACATTGAAACGCAAACCCTTAAATACCTCAATTTAAGTATAAATGGATTTAGGCCACTTTCAAAATGAACGGCTTATATGGTTACCACCCCTGGCGTTTGACTCCCGAAATTCCGGTACTGGGGAATGAAAATGTTTTCAGTCCCCGATAGAAAGAGGTTTGGAAAAAATCTCCCATTGCAGGAAAGAGTTAAAACATGTCTTAGGGAAAGGAGTAGTGTTAGGAAAAATCTCTTATTGGCGGAAGAAGTTGAAAAATATGTTCTAGGGAGAGGAGTAGAATTAGGAAAAATCTCTTATTGGAGGAAGGGGTTCGGAGGGAAGAATTTGGGAGAAATATCGTCGAGAGACGGAAGTTAACGTTGTATCGACCGGTAGCAGTTCGAAAATTCTATGCCCTTCTTACTGACCACTCAGCTGCAGATCTTCTCAAACACCGGCTCGGTTAGCGCTGTGGACTAAAAGTCGATTAATCGACTGCCGGTTGGTAAGCGCTGGGAACCAAAAGTCGATTAATCGACTGCCGGTCGGTAAAGTGTTAATATTTACTTTTCTGGGAATAGATTATTAATGTCGCCGTTCTACCGGGATTTACGAGCTTGCCCATGCAGGGGTGGTATCCGTCATCGCGGGATCCCCATTTCCTAACTATTCTGAATGTTACGAGGAGCAGCTGAGCTCAAAGTCTTCGGACCCCTTTCGACTCATCTACTATTTACATAGCGGCCGGGTCAGCCGGTCGCGAGAAGTAACAAGGAAGGTACCTGAGGTGTCCCCCTCCGATTTTGTTCATTTTTAAATATATAAATATGAGGAGTAAAATCTAAGGGACCCGTGTTTTTTTTTATCGGCGGATAAACACTTTTAGGGGGTGAAATCAGGCGTCAAAGTTGGCCTTGCAGGGGGTGAGTTGACTGTTTCATATAGAAGCACTAGACCGATTTTCATGAAACAACCGTCAAAATGTAGGGAATAAAGAATTATGAAACATGCATTTGGAATTTTTCGAAAAAATTCTATTTTAAGGGGTGAACCACCCCTTTGAATACTTCTTTTACCCCTTACGCGAGCAGTAATTGCTTTATCCAAATGAAACTTGGTTAATTTATAGATCAGCACAATACAAAAAAAACAAATTTTGTTTTTTTTCGAAAAACGAATTTTAAGGGTTGTAACAACTCTTTAATAAAATGATGTATAATCTCGTTTTAAAACCAGCTTTGTACGACTTTCTTGGACTTAAAGGACTTTAATTATTAAAATTAATAAAAGAATACGATCGGGTACCATCCGATACATTCGAAGGGTAAATTACCCCTTGGATTCAAAGGAATGTGATTCGTAGAATATAAGATAGTGGAGTTAGCTGTCCTCGCAACTAGTGCGTAGCCGAGTGGTAACGCCGCGC
>NW_019395261.1:0-10849 GCF_000612105.2 Orussus abietinus | reverse complement strand
TCGCAAAAAATTCAGAAATACGTGTTTTTTGCTTTTTGCCAATAAACATTTACACATCGGTTGTAAACAACGAATGTAGGTGGTATTAGGGTATATCCCGATTACTTTTATTGGGTTATATCGTGACTAATTCATCGTACATAAGTCGTGTCAACGTGGTAATTCTTCAAAATGTCATTGATTTTCATAACATGCAATTATTTTTAAATAAATTAAAAAAATAGTTTCAGAGGCTAAAATTGTTTCGCAACGGATTCGGCGATGCAGTCATCATTCGTTTCCAACTAGTAATACAATCTCCGTGGTGAAACGATAAAATTGGAATTTAACTGTTTTTACGAAAAAATAGAGTCAGCGATATTCGATACCTTAGGTACGAGAATAGTACATTCAAGAAGAATGTGCGTATAAATATTAATTCTGAGATTAATCAACAGGAAGTTATAAGAGAATATTTTTTACATCTTTCTATAAAGCAGGAGATTATTTAATATTACTGATCATATTTATTACAGTAGTGGTATTCGTGGAAAAAGTGCTTCATACAAAATGCTTTTTTGCACCAAGAACACCGTATCATTGCAGCTGCACCACAAACATTACATTTCATAACTGAACAGCTTTCAGAGGCAAAATTAACCGGGTTCAGGAAGTTTTCTAAACTTTCATTGGTATAACCACTTTTATACCATGCACATTGAAACGGGCTTTTATATCTAGGAGACAACTGATTATGCACGAGTGATTGCAATTTTATGATATTATTCCGTAAATGAAGGTTAACGTCAAAATTATGTAAAAGGACAATATCATAAAAACGCCTCACGAAATTTTTCCATACTCGAAAACCATAGACATCTAAAGGTTGGATTCGACCAGTAGTTCCCTTTGGTATCATCAATGACACAATGTTTTTGTCGGCAGGTTTCGTTTTTCCAATTGCATCGCTGCAGTGTCCGCTCCAGGAGTCAAGCAGAAGAACGCTTTATTGACCAATGTTAGGGTAGAGGACATCCTTCAACCACGTTTTAAAATGCTCTACAATTTTTTCAATCGCATTAATCTTTATTAGTATACAAGTTAATAAATTAAAGGAATAAGTTCAAAGCGTCTTTACCTGAAGTTAGCTTGCCAGACTTCGAAGCCAAAGGAAAAATATTTCGTAGACGAAACAATGTTTTTTCCACGACCGGTCCGAATTGGCCACTTGCTTCTTTCACCACTACCAACAGCGGTGATAGTAAACGTCCATCACACGAAATTATTGGTTGGATTGTGTAGCTATGTGTTGTCGACGAAATTGATTGGGCAACACATTCCATTTTTTTTATCCTCCATATGATAATGTCCGTCCCGAATAAATTTCTAGCTGAAATCCACTTTGGTCGGAATTATACACATTTTCGGCCCCGTACTGCGCTATCAGTGGTCTTACAGTGTCTAGAAATTCTCTAGTTACTTTTTGTAAATTGGCGCCGTCTTCTAATGTCTTCCTTGTAATAAATTTTGTTATTTTTCGTGACACAATACGATGAGCTTTTTTAAAATTATATAACCATTTTGACGCTGCTTTAAAACTCATGTCGTTGTTTGTCTGTTCCCTCCACGCTCCTAGAGCCCATTTTTGGATATTTACGTCATGTACTACAAAACCAGCGTCAATAGCGTTTCGTAATTTATTCAGCGGGAATGTAGAGACATACAGTAATTTTTCTTTTCGAAATTCTCCATCATCCACTTGGCTGGCCCACCTTCTTAATTCACGAGCATCAGAAAGTTTCCTAAATCGTTATTGGACGGTGGCAAATTTGAGATTGCCAGACTTTCCACTTCTCCAGAATTCTACTGCTCTCTTTTTATAGTTGAAGTTAACCGCTGTGTCTTGACAAACCGATGATGACGGTTGTGGCACGGTTTCGTCAGTTCACTCTTCTTCATCTTCAACATACTCAACCTCCCGTGCTTGAAAAGGTTCTTGAAATTCCAATGTTGAATCTTCAGTAATCTCAAACGAATTAAATTGGAATATACTATCCAAAAGAATCGTTTGAATAGATTCTTTTAACAGTATTTCTTGTCGATTAACTTCCGTCTCCATTAAATACATAGTTTGAAACATAGCTAACAAAAGGTTGATCACGTTTATAGGATTTATAATCATTACGCACAAATATATCGTAGCACTTCGACAAAATAATTTCACAAGGACGAAGTCCTGATCGTCGACAAAATAATTTCACAAGGACGAAGTCCTGATCTGAACAGATCAGCACCGAATCCAGTGCAGGCTTCATAAAAACGCACGTCGGCGTAGACGATTCCAAATTTGATTTGATTCAACGTACTATTCCCGTACCTTAAGTATCGAATATCGCTGACTATTTTTTCGTAAAAACAGTGAAAATCCAACTTTATCGTTTCACCACGGAGATTGTATTATTAGTTGGAAACGGGTGATGACTGCATCGTCGATTCCGTTGCGAAACAATTTTAACCTCTGAAACTATTTTTTAATTTATTTATAAATAATTGCATGTTATGAAAATCGATGATATTTTGAAGAATTACGTAGACACGACTTATGTACGATGACTTGGTCACGATATAACCCAATAAAGGTAGCCGGGATATACCCTAATATCACCTACATTCATTGTTTACAACCGATGTGTAAATTTTTATTGGCAAAAAGCAAAAAACACGTCTTCTTAATTTTTTGCGAACAATCACATCGCGTAAGTGGACCTTAAGTAGGAGTGCTTGTTTAATGGATATTACAAAAAAACGTCACCTGAAGGGTAGTTCACCCCCTTGAGGGGGTGCAACATTGCTGAACAATATTGTGTTGTCACCGTTCTTATACAGAATACGTTTATGCAAAATTTCGTCGAAATCCCTCCACTGCTCCTACGAAAAATATTTAAAAAACCGATTTTTCGCTAAACTTTGGGCGGTTGTTTCACCCCTTAATTGTGGACCATTGCAGATATAAAAAAACACGTGTCTCTTAGATTTTTGTGTTCTTCAACATATATGAAACTCAATAAGATCAGAGGCGGACACTTGGGAATGTTCCCTTGTCAGTAAACTCAGTAAATCGAGCTCTCGTTTCTTTATTTCGGAATACACACCACCACCAACAACGACATGTCCACATAGGACTCTCTGAACGGCCCAACAAAACTACAATTCCCTTTATCCTTTCGATTGTACCAAAGACGCGGAGGCTAGGTCTCGCCTCCCCCTCTGTTCAAGAATCGGTCAGAATTCTCTCTCATAATTCCGTTCGACTTCACCGAGGGCGCGGGGGTTAGGTCTCGCCTTCTTCTCTGTGTTCGAATTCCCTCAAAACTCTTTCCTATAATTCTTTCGATCGTGCAGAAGGTGCGGGGGTTAGGTCTCCCATCCCCTTCCACATACGAATACTCCATATACGAAATATCTCTTTTACTCTGTTCTCCAGACGTAATAACACTCATACCACTAAAGTCTCAGATAAAATCTCTTCGCCAAATGTCACAGTACATTTCGTTTCACGTATGTTACATGTATAAGATTTTCTGCTTCCTCAAACCGAAGACAAATATTAAAAACTATATCGAATCAAATAAAAAAATTTGAAACCATATTTAAAAACAAAATTTTGTTTGGCGAGCACCAAAATGATCAACTGCTAGGAGTATACCTCGAGTGCTCCCCGAATAAAATATTGTTTTCCAATGTAGTTTCTAATTTCTTTATTTGTTTCAATATAGTTTTTAATATTTGTCTTCGGTTTGTGGTAGCAGGAAATGTTGTACATACAACATACGTGAAACCAAATGTTCTGTGGCATTTGGCAAAAAAGATTTTAGCTGAGACTGTAATAGGCTGAATGTTCTACTATATTTGTCAAAAACAGTTAATTTGAGCTTTCCGTGAGAAGGATGCAATTTATGGTGCAAGCTAGTTTTGCAATTATTTGAATAAAGATAAATGTATTTGGCTAAATTTCTGTACACCGAAGGTGTTTTGAGGGGATTGCACTACTTCTTGTAAAAAAAATGCTAATGCTCTATTTTTAATAATGAAATCGGCAAATGAATCTGATACATTCCTATAATATCAAAATATAATTACTGCAAACATATAAGTTGATAAAAAGTTACTAAGAATATGTGGATCTCGTAAAAGCAGTATGCAACACATTCCATTTTTTGTATCCTCCATATGATAATGTCCGTCCCGAATAAATTTNGCATACAGGATACCTATGAATTACAAACAGATGAGATTTGAACACATGCTCCAGTAAGTATACAGTCGTTGCTCTAACCACTCTACCAGCCCATGTTAAATACTATTTTATTCTTAAGATATATATGGCGCATATTGGATATCTATGAGTCAAATATGTTGACAATTCGAGCGATCAGGCCCATTCAAACGAACGTTCGGACACGGGCTTTGTTATTTTGGCCCTAGATTAATATGTTTGGAGCTCGTTAAAATCCCCAAATCGTTTGATGTGATCTCCCCTTGTCTAGGTATGTACTCTATCTAAGTATGTACGTGCTACCGTTTTAATGTATTGTACTACTGACATATTCTAAATGGAATTTTAGGCTATTTAGAGTACTGGTTACTGCATTTTCTCTTTACAAACATATTTTATCTCTGTGGTTGCCGTGACAGCCTTACTGCCTTCTTAAAGTAATCCTTCAAACTCTTAATGCAATTCAGAAATGGGGCTACGCTTCGACGCATCAAGTACTTGGTATAACTGGCAGATGGCAACATATCATTTACCGCATTCCTAAAACGACGCATCAAGTAATTCGTTTAAATCAGAGATGGTGCTTAATCCTTTATCCTTCTGTTTGAAACGATGCTTAAGGTATTAGAAACATCCACAGAAATAACGGCGCTCGTGTCGTAAGAATTTGATAGCCGTGTTCCCTTGGTCGTGGCGATTCTCATCTTCTCTGTTTTATATCTTCACTAACAGCTAATGTATCGTATAAATTAATTGGCAAAATGTTTTAGTCATGGAATAGAAATCGCCTTCTAATGTACGAAATTCGGCTCGACAAGCTATGATTTAGTTTACACCGGTCATTTGGTACGCGTCCTATATGAGTAGTTTAATCAAACTCAAAACGTAAAGGATGGTGTGCCGAGTGATCGTAGTAAACTCATAGGGGCACCAAGTACGACTTCATACCAGAAAGGAGTTAGGAAACTGCAACACTCCCGAACAAAGATCGGCAAGCTTAAAAATACCCCCCAAGGAACACAGAATGAGTGAGGGTCAGACCAGTTAAGGAATTCACGTCAGGTTTATTGTGACGTTTCGATGTAAGGAAAAAATCATAACTTGGATACAAGAATTTTTATAAATAGAATGTATTATGACAAATTACACGAACCGGACGGTTCCGGGTCCGCAGCGCCCGCACGGTCGGTCGTCATTTTGCCCGATCGTCCAGGCGGAGCCGTTCGAGTCATTCAAAAATTTTCCATCAGGAACGAAACATGAAGTTGGGCGCCTGGCCTCCCCGGAGGTCAAAGAAAGAAAATCTCAACCCTCGACAATCTCAAAAACTCAACATTTTTAAACGAAACTCAAAATTCTAAGCTCGAACGATATCCGCCTCGACGGCGCTTCATAAAATCAAAACCACATTAATCAAACAGAGCACCCGGAGAAAGAGAGAACTGGCAGATAATCAGAGAATCATCTCGTACCGATACGAGTAAGAAAACTAGAAAATCAACTCATATGGAACTCGAAAGGGGCTTCCCGATTTGGAAAAAGGGCACTTATTTTACCATGGGGCTTTCACCGCCCCTCACCGATTCTGATCTGAACGGTATCGCAGGGGAATCGGGTCCTTCAACATTTTTGGGAGCCCGATACGCCGACGTGCTAACAAAAGTCTCGGTACTGCACTCATCCTATACACGGGGATATCACAAACTGCGGATCTCCACTAACCCGATTGACCTCCCCTGAAATCTCGAACCTCGAAACTGTACTTACTAAAAATGCACTCGGCTAGCTCAGATACTACCTTTCGCGGCCGCAGAGAGTGGGAGAATTTTTTGTGAACACCGGAGAAAAAGGAGGGAGCGAGAGAGAGAAAACTAAATCACTGACAGATAACTAAAATAGTATATATTTTAACAATAAGTCTCATTCTTTCTCTCTCCTCCTCTAAGTTTCATTCATCTACAACCAAAATAATACAAAAGGATTTAATCAAAAGGAAACCGACAACCAGAAGAAACTAAATTACATTAACAGACCGATAAGAACTAGAAATACTTTACAAACTGAATCGAAATTCAGCAAAAATAATTATATACTGCAAACTAACCGTATTAACACAACTAACCGGACTAACTCGAACGAACTCTACATTACGTGAGAAGCAAAATAACCTAACGGATTCGATGGCCAAAGACAGCAGCGCAATTAACGGAGGAAAAGATGGCTCGACGCTTTATGTTCAGGCAGCGTTCCTTCTTTCCGAAATATGATTCTACTCGGATACAGCAGTTCCACGCATTTATTAGAATTCGATTCTACGTTACGCGAGGCAACTTTGCACACGTTATACGTGGAGCTATCGGACGTACCGGCCCACATAGCTTTTCTACTGTTACAAGGCTACCCGATTTTCCTCAAAATAGAGAGGCGCGCATTCTATTAAGTATGAGTCAGATACCGGAAGATAAATATTGAATCCAAAGCAACGACAGTACCATCCGATTAAACCAGAAAAATAACAACGAGTGGAACAATCATCGAGGAATGTTTTGGCTTATACGCACACCTTCCACATTGAACTGCACTCTGGACCAAAACACGGGACCTACTCTTCCGTCAACATAGTGACTACCTCAGCACGTCCGATCAAGCTTCTAACAACAAAATCCAAAAACAAGGAAATCGGACCCTGTCCTCATGGGCATCTCAAGGATAAGATCTCGTATAAAAGCGGTACCGAAAAGCAGCAAAAAACAGTATAAAAGAGTTTAAGAGAGTGTACATAGCAGTTTTACCTGGTACCGGCCTGACGGCCGACCGCACCTGAGGCTGGGCACCTCTTATCGGCACCCCGAAGAGTATACGGGATCCACAGCACTAACGCCCCCACTATCATGGGGGCCAGCGAGTGGCCCATGACGGACTTGGAGAAACCCAGATGCTCAGGACCGCTGGTCGGGGCCTCCGCGACGCACTCCCCGAAGGGAGGCCGCTTGACCCCGCCCGTTGCCCGCGGGGAACCAACGTGGAGGTCTCTCCCCTGCACCCGCGTGGTGCGAGCATCCGTGCAAGGCGCCAGCTGAGACGTAATGCTCCAGCGTGGTTTGGCGAGCTTTCCCGGCTAGGTCGGGTGGGAACCCGATCCATCGGCCGAGTTGACCCGACAAATATAGGATCGGTTATCCCACCTATCGGCCCGTACTAGCTCGCCGGCCTTCTTAATATGGCCGGTAGGGCCGGCCGCCAACCCGCACCCGGATAAACCGAGGACACGGGACGGGTTACCCGGAGCACCTCCAGCCGTCCGGACGAGAAGTATTCCCATGATGAGGGCCACCTTTCGCCGGTAACTCTAGGGGGAACAAGAGTGCGATCAAACTCCGCAGAGCGAGCATCTCTCATGGTTCCCCAGTAGCCATTACCGTTTCGTTACGGACCCATTAATTGGGCCCGCATCCAGCCCCACCACGAGGAGGTTTACGGATGGCACTTGGGCGCGTGGGGGCTAGCCCCCCCCCTCCCCCCCACGTCGTTGCCTTTGGGAGGCCAGAGTGTACATAGCAGTCTCAGGAGCGAGGCTGGAGCTCTCTCAAGAGCCGACCGTACCGTAGTAACAGTTGTGCGTTTCGGTACTCCGACATCCACGAGCCAACAGTGAGAAGAACGACGACGCTGCGAATTCCGGACCAGCGAGAGAATCTTAGGAAGCTCCAACCCTAGGGCACGCCCCGGTTTGAAGGCGTTCACGTGCAGTTCATCGCAACCGGCAGGACGTAGGAGAGACGTCACCGGAAGTAAAGGCCTCTGCGAAGCCAAGGTACAGGTCCTCTTCGAAGAGTTCCACTCTTCCACTCTTTCACTATCTTACTCTTTTATCACTCTATTTCAAACCCTATTCCAAATTACTAACCCGCAATAGAATTCGGTATCTACCTTCCGGTAACGACTACCAAATTCTAACTCTTCAAGTATAAATCGCAACTCATTAGCCGCCCTTGCTGAGTAAGGCATAGCGCACCTTGCAAGAAAAGAATCCCGCGTCAGTATTCCGCAATTGATACGCGGACGTATCTCGATTACACTTACGCGAGGCGCTAGCGGCCTACAACGTCCTTGTCTCGACTCGCAACGATCTGCTTAGCGCAAGTACATTTTTGCACACCTTACTCCCATGGACATTGTACATGGGGGTAAGGTGTGCAAAAATGTACCCTTACATCATTAATAGAACTGTTTCATGCAATGCAGAACAACGACTTGATTCTCGAAACCTTAAAACCCTCCTGTGTCCTCATAGCAATTTTTCAACACCCTTTGAGGACCAAAAACCTATCGATCCCACCAAAGAGGTAGACCTAGCCGCTCGAGTTATCCTCTCCATATCTCTCAAATAATAAACTGGTTACACGTGCGTACGAGTTAATTTCTCTACAAACAGTATACCGCTCGGATGAATCTACAAAATTCCCCCGGCCTCGTTAGCCACTCGGCCGCCACGTAACACTACCATGAACTCCGTGTTGGAGAGGTACGAACGGAACTCAAGTGAGCCTAAACCTTTCCGAAACTTCAACAACGGCTTTTCCGACGACCACGTAGCAGACCCCTCGCGGTCTAATATCTCATGGCTCAATACGACTTATTAAATGCATGTCCGGGAGGTAAAAGGGCCCGTGCGATTTTCGGCTGCCGATTTGCCGAATTCTACGATCCTCGATTAATTCGGGCCCTTCTCTCGGTGCTGACCAAAGTCAAAGCGCTGAGCCTTACCGCCGACCAGCGGCTCTTGTCCATCAGGGCCATACTTTTGGGTTGAGGCAGCAGGTCCGATTTTTCCATCTCCCCCACGATGCTTATAACCTTAGACGCCAGTCGACACCGGGCAGCCCTAAATTATCGCATGAGAAACAAAAAATTAATCGGGTTCCCGGCCTGTACTGAGACGGGAATTGCTGTCCTCGACCGGCAAACCGTTATACGTCCGGTTGGTGATCGCGAATATGAAATGGGTGTTAAACCCGATTATCGGCTCTTCCGGGAGCCCGATTTATTTAAGGGCGCGAGATGCACATGTGCACCCCGGGATCCCGGTACCAGGTAGCAAGCCAGCCGATTTGGCCCATAAAGCGGGGCCCACTGAGGCGTATTCGTTAAGCCACTCAGCCCCGCGAGGACCTTACGCCCTTCGCAGCACGGTAGAGCCGAGGAGGTCGGTGTACTAACGAATCGAGCGACGAAGAGTTGTCCTCGGAATTCGCGGAACGTAAAAGATTGGTAAATGAAAGAAAATCAGTGTGATAAACCATTCACCCGGATCTTCTATTGGGCCTTCTGCGGCCTCAACGTAACAGGTGCGTCTGCGGTACAAATTTCGGGACGAGGGTCACCTGTCGAACTGGACAGACGTAGCGAAAGGAAATACAAAATTAACGAGATCGCGCCATGATTGGTAATCCCCCGGTAGGGGCCCAAAAGAGCACAACACACGGTCGGGGGAACTTTAGTGCCCCTCGTAGTCTCGATAAGGGCCCGGGACCCAGTAACTGCCGAGCGACACGTAACGGTTGCGCCGGCCTGCGGTATGACCCTTAACGCCTTTCGCTCACCCTGATCCACGTACATGTGGTCGCGATACAATTCGGTAATTTTGACGAGAATCCATATGATACGACGAAACGTTCGACATACGATAAGGAGCAAGATATAGGAAGGCGAGCGAGAGTCTTCCCACGACAAATTCCGGCTTTTAACGCGAGATGCAACCCCACGGAAGTCGCCCCAACTCAGTGGATCAGACGGTACCGCCTAAGGGAAATTGACATGGCCTGGACAAATTATCCGAGGCCCTCCACGTCACTCCCGATTCCGGCAGGCCGGCACCCTGCGAACCGCGGAGAGACCTTCCCGCACCCTGCGATAATGGAGGCGGAAAGTCGGGAATTAAAAACGATATGGCTCCTTGGCACGGCGCGCACGAGTCGGCGCGACACAACAGGAAAATCATTAATCTACGTAGTCGTCACTAACAAGGGAACATTCCCAAGTGTCCGCCTCCGATCTTATTGAGTTTCATATATGTTGAAGAACATAAAAATCCAAGAGACACGTGTTTTTTTATATCTGCAATGGTCCACAATTAAGGGGTGAAACAACCCCCCAAAGTTTAGCGAAAAGTCGGTTTTTTAAATATTTTTCGTAGGAGCAGTGGAGGGATTTCGACGAAATTTTGCATAAACGTATTCTGTATAAGAACGGTGACAACACAATATTGTTCAGCAATGTTGCACCCCCTCAAGGGGGTGAACTACCCTTCAGGTGACGTTTTTTTGTAATATCCATTAAACAAGCACTCCTACTTAAGGTCCACTTACGCGATGTGATTGTTCGCAAAAAATTAAGAAATACGTGTTTTTTGCTTTCTGCCAATAAACATTTACACATCGGTTGTAAACAATGAGTGTAGGTGGTATTAGGGTATATCCCGACTACCTTTATTGGGTTATATCGTGATAAATTCATCGTACATAAGTCGTGTCAACGTGGTAATTTTTCAAAATGGCATTGATTTTCATAACTTGCAATTATTTATAAATAAAT
>NW_019395260.1:0-10897 GCF_000612105.2 Orussus abietinus | reverse complement strand
CACCTGACCCGTTACAATATATAAATGTCGGTACAAACATGCTAATTGTACGACTGTTCACACGGACTTTGTTATTTCTAAAGCCGTATGTTTTATTTCTAAGGCGATATGAAAGCAAGTGAAGCTTTCTCTGCATTGAACGTGCGCCTTTCGTCATTTTCTTTTCGTTGGGTTATTTTAATTCGAAAAGCCGAGTGTGTTAGTTTCGTATCTATTGTTATGCCCTAATATTATAATATTCTTTTGATCTTCTGCCATTTGCCGGACCCTGGGAACTCTGCCGGACAGCGCTTCACAGCGGTAGTTCTCTGGTCAGCAGAATCATATCGCTTCCTAAGAACATCTCTGTTTCACTGTGACACGACTCTGTCGGCTCCCGAGGACAGTCAGTCGTCATTTGTCCCTCCGAACTAAAAGTACTTCACGAATTAAATAAAGAAAGTGAGTGCTAAGAAATTGTTATAATTTTCGAAACTAGAATATCACCCCAAGGCATAACAGAAATTTGGTGGCAGCGGAAAGGATCTTAAGCCAGTACGAAAGCCGAGCGCACCAGAAATGAGGACAATACCGTTACTGTAAGTAACGCAAAAACGAATTTACGTATTTCTTAAATCAGTGAGAAAGTATTCACAGAATATAGAGAAATAAAAAGTGCTATACCTTCTAAAGATTCTGCCTCTACCGATTCCGTAGAAGACACATAAAGATCCCGAAGAACAGTTAGCATTAAGTAAAATGACAGATCGAGAAAAGCTTGAAACTTTGACAAGTCACGTCGCATCTTTACAAGAACAAGTCGAAGCACTTACCGCGAAAATAGCATACATGTGCACGTCATCTGGTATAAATACGGCGCGAGACGATACAGTAAATTTATTAGCGGAAAATAATGATCTTAGATCGGAAAGACAGAGTAGCACATTATTTTCCATGAAAGACCTAAAATCAAACCGTGAATTAATCACCGAATGTGAAGGCAACAACATATCGGTTGAAACATTTATCTTTGAAGCTAAAACAGTATTAGATGAAATCCCGGAAGATCAAAGGAAAATATTTATCCTACTGGTTATTTCGAAAAGGATTGTTAAACACGCAAGAAAAATGATAGATGGTCACGATATTAGGTCATCCGAGGATCTATTTCAGGTCCTTCGAAACAATTTTGGTGATATTAAGTCCTTCGATGTGGCTACTCTCGAAAGAAGCCAGTGTCAACAAGGCAACGACAATATAGTGTTATACAATAAAAGATTTAACGAGACACATCTCAACGTGAAGCGGGCAATTAATAATAACGCAGAATTCGATTCAAATCACCGTACGGTGAGTTTAGGAAACGAAGAAAGACAAGGATTAGTCCAATATATTCGGGGCCTTCGTCCGAGTATCAAATTATTTGTCAAAGCGGGCAAACCTACAACAATTCGCGAGGCGCAAAATTTAGCGTTAGAAACTGAGAAAGAAGAAACTGCATCGCGAATCGTCTATAAAAGTTCCATGTTTAGCACTTCAAGGGGTGCACCAAGATTCGATAATACGCAAAACCTAAATCCAAAGGTTTATAAACCTAATTCACAAAGCAATCCGCCTATCCCAAGGACTTCGTTTCCCTGTCACGGATGTGGTAGTACGGAACATTTTATCAAGAATTGTCCAAACAGACAAACGAATCCTAATTTTCCGTCGCGACGGTATCCGAACACACCACCGAATCAAGTAAAGTATACTGAATGTCAAAAAACAGACGAAATCCAGGAGCAAGCTTCATCCTAAGAATCGACAGCGCTTTCGGACAGCGATCTCACTCATTCTTGGCAGACACAGGAGCAGCAGTAAATATTATGAAATTAGGCTGCACGGTAGGGCTACCGGTTCGTAGAACATTGGCGCGAATTACCGGTATTAACGAAATTCCAATAAACTGCACCCAAGAGTGCAAAATTACTATCGATGACATTGAACACATATTTCTAATCGTTCCCGATAACTTTCCCTTGGCGGAAGACGGTATCGCAGGTCGGCCCTTTCTAGAAAAGGACGATGCGATAATTCTCACGAAACAGAGAACAATTATTTTTAATCGAAAGGTATCAGAATCAAAAATACTTAAATTTAACTGTAATTATTCCACGGAAAGAAGTAATCTGTTAAAAGACTCTACCCGAATTAGTCACGTCCTTAACGATAAAGATAGAACGAAACTCTGGGACATTATTGACTCGTTTCAAGATATTTTTCATTTACCCGGTGACGCACTTCCATGCTCTAAATTAACGGAACATGCAATTGAAACAACGGATGAGGTACCAGTTAACGTTAAGCAGTATCGTTACCCGCCTGCTCAACACGGTGAAATTTCACGACAAATTGAAGAAATGCGAGAAACCGGAATTATTCAAGAATCTAACTCCCCATATAATTCGCCGCTATGGGTGGTCCCAAAGAAACGTGACGCATCCGGGAAACAAAAATGGAGAATAGTCGTAGATTTTCGCAAATTGAATGACAAAACTCGTCAAGACGCGTATCCTTTGCCAAATATCGAAGAGATTTTGGATCAACTGGGTAACGCTCGTTACTTCTCTGCCTTCGATTTGGCAAGTGGGTTTCATCAGATCCCGATGAAAAAGGAGCACCGTGAGAAAACTGCATTTAGTACTCCGCATGGTCATTTTGAATTTTTGAGAATGCCTTTCGGTTTGAAAAACGCGCCAGCAACGTTTCAAAGAATGACGGACAACGCTATAAGAGGATTAATAGGGAACAACTGTTTTGTTTATCTCGACGATGTTATAGTTTACGGGAAAACATTGATCGAACATAATGAAAACCTGCGATTATTTCTTTGCCGAATGAGAGACACCGGATTGAAACTACAAACTGATAAATGCGAGTATCTGAAACCAGAATTACAATATTTAGGACATTATTACGAAGGAAGGCGTAAAGCCAAATCTAGAGAAATGTAACAGTGTTAGAGAATTTCCAAGACCAAAGAATGTAAAGAACATCAAACAGTTTCTAGGTCTAACGGGATATTACCGAAAATTTATTCAGGATTACAGCAAGAAGGCAAGAGCTTTAACTCAGTTGTTACAAAAAAATGTTCCGTTTGTTTGGGGGAACGAACAAGAAAAGGCTTTTGCTACGTTAAAAGAAGAATTATGCAAGGAGCCTATTTTGGCCTACCCTGACTTTTCGCGTGAATTTACGTTAACCACCGACGCATCCGGAATTGCTTTGGGCGGTATATTGTCACAAGAGAAAAATGGAAAAGAACATCCGATAGCCTATACAAGTCGGGCTCTAAATAAAGCGGAACAAAACTATTCAACCACGGAGAAGGAATTACTAGCAATTGTATGGTGCGTGAAACATTTTCGACCATATCTTTACGGGCGTAAATTCAAAATTGTAACAGATAATCGACCATTGATCTGGTTAATGAATCATAAAGATCCTCACTCACGACTCGCAAGATGGAGGATTACGTTAAAAGATTACGAGTATGAAATAAATTACAAAAAGGGCAGCTTCAACGTGAACGCTGATGCTCTGTCCCGGAATCCCATTCTTGTAGCTCGTCGAATGAACGCAGACAACCTACTGGAATTAGAAGAAACGGAACAGCCAGAAGAAATGGAACAAAACGTGGAGCGAGAGGAGGTACCACAAGAAATAGAGAGAACAAACGACGTAGAAGAAGAACCAGCAAAATGTGTCAAACTAGGAAAGCAGCTTCTTCTAACAAACTCCCCGATACCTGAGGGTAGTGTGGACGTGTCCTTTATTAGAGGAGAAAGTTCGCGATCGCTGGAAGTCTACTCCGAGGAAGACGACCAAGAGTATCACGTCATCGTAGAGATGTCACAGGACACGACTTACGAAGACCTGATTGAGAAAATCGCTGAATTGAAGTATTTAGCGATAGCCGAAAAATTTAAAGAACTCCACGTCGACCACGACGGATGTGCTCGAATATCTGGGCTTCCCAAGAAAACCATAGAGAAGATATGGCGTGAACAATTCTGCCATGGAAATACTACGGTGTATTTGCATGAGAAGGAAAGAACAATACCAGAACCTAAAGACGTTGAGAAAATCTTAAAGGACAACCACGATAGTGTAATAGGAGGACATGGCGGAATCAAGAAGACTTATTACAGAATCTCAGAAAATTATTTTTGGAAGACTCTCAGAAGAGACGTAGAGAATTACATAAAGAAATGCGCTGTTTGTCAGAAGAATAAGGCTAACCGCCATCCCACAAAAATGCCTATGATAATAACCGACATACCGGAAACGTTTAATGACAAAATCGCGATGGACATATGTGGACCCTTTCCTATTACTAAAAATCGCAACAAATATGTCCTGACTATCCAAGATTGTCTAACAAAATACTTTGTCGGAATACCAATTAAGGACTTTACAGCTTCCACTGTCATAGAGGAATTTTTAAAACACTACATTAGTTATTTCGGAGTACCGCGTAACATACTGACAGATAGAGGTACAAATTTTACAAGCGAACTCATGAAGAACTTTGGAAAAATACTGGGGATTAAACAGATTACGACTACCAGCTTTCATCCCCAAAGCAATGGAAGTCTAGAACGAAGTCATCAAGTTTTAAAGGACTATTTGCGGCATTTTACTAACGAAATTTACATCGATTATATTATTATTACATTTTCAATCATCTGATTTTACTTTTTAATATTAAAAATGAAATGGCACTCTTACGACCAAGCACCACTGTCTACTGTTTATTTGATGAATTTCACACTTACATTTGTTTCCACTGCAGCCGCCTGAATTCCCATACTCGGCAACTGCTGCAATTGCGGCGGCTGCTGCTGTCGTTGCTGCAGCGACAGCAACGAGTATGGCAGTAGCGGATGCGGCCACAACTGCAGCGGAGGTTGCAAAGGTAGTTGCTGTGGCTGCGGCTGCGGCTGTGACGCAACAACTCAAAAATGACTCGACAATCTACTAAAAATGGCGATTGATAGAGGGTCTCTCACGATCTCCACCAAATCAGAAAACCAACTCGAGCAATTTCTCAAAATTAGAAAAACACAAGAGAAAGGGAATTTATTGCCCAAAACTCCGAAATACGAAAAAGAACGCAACTATTTCTCAACATTCAGAAAGAGACGGACAATTTACTTCCGAACAGAGAAGCAACGACCGTAAATGGAACAATTTCCCGATAATTAGAAAACGCAAGAAAGGATTTTATTTATCAAAATTCCTAAATGGCGGACAATTCGGAGACTACTTAGGCCCTAGCCCGGGGAGCCTCCACTCTACTCAAAATTACACGCGACCGCGACTTTCCTGCTCCTCATTATTTTTCTCAATGAGCGGATTCTCAACCCCCCCTGACCGCGATACGGTGGCTCGTCCGCGCGGTCCGCGGAAAGGCCGCGTACGCGACTCCCAGTCCGCCCGCCGGCACGAGACTTACACCCGTTCGTCTCTCAAAGCAGCTCGCCCGCACGATTAAGGGACCGGCCGCCTACGCGACTGCCAGCCCGGTCGCCGGCGCGAGACTTACGCGACTGTACTCCTCCGGGCGCGAACTCACGACGCTAATTAACCCGGGCTATTAACTCCCTATAAAATAAGAAATTCCGCCCCCGAAAAGCAGGAAAGGCTTTTTACCCGACACTAATTCGCGTCTGACGTCAGAAAATCAGAAAACACGCGAAGGACTCTAATTCACGAAAACGGGCTCCCCGCGCACTTAGAAAACGGGCACTTACTTTAAATCAGCCTTTTTGCCGCCGCTCGCCAGCTACCCCGGTGCTTCCACCTCGCTCCTCCAAGGGATGGTTCGGGGCTGCGACGGGGTCTCCTCTTGATCCAGAAAATCCAGGAAACGAGTAGGGAACAGATAACGTCCGATGTGCCTGGTCCGACGGTCCGTGGGCGAAGAAGGTCGGAGCGCTCAATGTCCGGCTGGTTATAGGGTTCCGGGCGATCACTCCAGAATCCCTAATCCCGATCGATGATTGGTCTAGGCGCTCCCCCGTCGCCGAAATCTTCCAAATCGTCGCGCACCGCGCTGCGCTAATTGGTGCTTGATGGATGGCGCGTGCGGGGTGGGGTGGTGTTGGCAGGGGCGGCGTGGCGCGTGGCGCGCGCGCCTCTCGCGTGCTACGCGTTCCTAGAGGCAGGCCCGTCTTTGATGGTGGGTCCGTCGGGGCCCTTGGCGCGTCTCTCTCTCCATGAGCGGCCGCCTGGAATTTTCTTCTGGGGTTCCCCGGTCCACCCGGGCAGACCTCAGCAAGCCCGGGTCTCTCGGCGACGACCGGTCGGGCTCCTGGACCGGAAGTCCGGCGTCCTGAGCGCCGGGCAATTAAGGGCCCGGCCCTTTGTACCCGCCCCCTGTCGGCGTAACTTGGCCGCCAGCGGGCGCTCCCAGGACGCGGCATCCGTCCGTCCGCCGTGCTGATCGGGGCCGGGGAAAATAGCCAGGCCCCGTCCCCCGGCCCGGCTCTTGTCCGGGTAGTCCTGTAATTCCTGCGGGCGGCCCACATTTAGCCGCCAGGGCTAACCAAGGGCCCGCCCCCGCAGGCAGAGGCGCCAGGGTGGCGAAGACGGTGTCGGCCGGCTCCCCTCATAGGGCCCGACGCTCAGTCCGTCCTCTTCGGGCGGGTACGTCTCTGCGCAGGCGTCGTCTTCCTTCTCGACGCGGCTCTTTTGTAGCGGCGAGCGACAACAAAGCCGCGACCTCTACGAGGTCGACGCTGTTGTCGTTCCTGTTACTAAGTGGGTTAGCGTAGCTACAACCCTTTCCCGAATATTCGCTGGAATATTCTTCTAATATTTCAGGCAATATTCGAGATCACAAAAATTTATGTTCGATTCTCCTGTGGAAAAAGGAAATTATTCTTCAGAAAGGGTGAAAATGCATATCCCGAGCGGCGCCTCTCGGGGATTCGCACTCGCCAAAACAAAAGCTGTAAAAAGGTTAAAACAATTTATGTTGTTAAACGGTCGGCGCAACGTTTCCCCGCAAATCGGGGACCCTGGGACCAGAAATGTGCTCCGAAGTCCCGAAAAAGGGCTAAATGGCCCTCAGACAAGCAGGTGACCGGGTGGCCAAAAAGCCACACGTCACAACACACACACACACACACACATATATATATGTGTGTGTATATACATAACGTAAACATAATTATAAAACTTCTCCTCAAACCGGATGCACCGAATCGTTGAAAATTTCAGCATGTGATTATTGAGGCCCTAAGGTAGAACGTGGTGCTCGTGAAATTTCATTTTTTACATAAAATTGTAGTGGTTTATTCCACACTACAACCAAGAATACATATTTTTGTTGAAAAATAAAATTTCATGAGTTCTTCTTCTAGGGCCTTCATAATCACGTGCTGAAGTATAAAATCATTCGGTGCGTCCAGTGTAAAGAAACGTTTTTGAAATATTTTTCGTTTTATATATATTAAATAATCTTCTGATTTCGTATTGACAGAAAAATTTCCGCTTGCCAACTGGCAATCGACACAAATTGAAATAATTCACCATGTTGTAACGCGGTGTCGGGGTAGGAGCCGCGCTGCAACTTGTCCGGGCGTTCGAGGGGCGATTTTCGTGGGCGCCAGGCGTCCGCGCCGGGGACGCCGATCCGGGTCGATTCTCCGGGGGCCGAGCCTCGGCTGGCTAAACGCCGGTCAGAGGGGCCGGGTTCGAAAAAGGGCTGGCACGCGCTCGAGCGGGCTCGCGTCTCGGATGGGCCGAACCCGATGGGGGTACCCGATGGGGTAAGGGGCAATTGACAACGCACTTACTTGGTCCTCGAATAAGACTCCTTTATTGCGTCACCGGGGGTCCGGATCCTCCGGATGTCAGGGGCGGCCGAGTTCCTCGATCGAGGTGGCACAAGCTCCTCGGACGAGGCACTCGCGATCGAACACTCGCGATCAAAACCGAACAAAAGAGTCTCGAAACGACGAGTCCGTGAGCGACGGTCTCGATTGCCGGAGTTCCGCCTCGATTGCCGGTCGACGAACGAAGAAGGGCCCCGCTGGCCGAATTCCAGCGAGGGCCCCCCGGAAAGCGATACGCGCGGGGTGCGGACGGCGCCAACCGTTGGCGCCGGTGACCCCCAAATGTAAACAGAGCGACCGAGGAGAGTCTTGTCGACTCTCGCTCGATCACTCGAACATTCTCGTCACAATGTCAAATGTAAAAGAATAATTAATTTGAACTTACCTTGCAATCCACGCACGATTCCGAGTTGGACGTTTCGAGGACGTGGTGTATCTTCCGGAGGATTTCTTCTGATACGTCAAAGTCATATTTTGATGATAGACCGTGAACTTTTTAACACTGATCACTTCACTACTTTTTATTTATACTAGGATTAACCCTTTGCGAACGAGACTTTTCCTTTCTAAAAGGTTTTAGGCGGTTCTTTGCCGACACACATTCGCAAAGATTTAATATTTAATCCTATAAATATACGTTACGTCTATACGTAATACACAATTGATCACGAAATGTGCTGTTCGAGGAATCGGGTCCTACCGTCCCTCGTAGCAACACTCGCGCGACTGACATCTCGTGACTTTACACGTTTAGGCCTGCCAAGACATGTAATAACGTGTCTCCGAGAGCGGTGACTCCGCCGTGAATACATATATGATACTACGCACACGACCAAAGCAAATATGTAGTTGCCGGATAGACGGTACTCGTGTATTTATTATATCAATGCGATGGCATATATGATACTACGCACACGACCAAAGCACATATGTAGTTGCCGGATAGACGGTACTCGTGTATTTATTATATCAATGCGACGGCATTTAAAATCGCGTGGGTTAGTTAAAGAATCATTTCAAATTTCAATAATTGTATAATTCATGAAAAATTATGGATAATATTAGGGTTGATGTATGCAGCAATGGTCTTGGTTGTTGGAACAGTGGCGCCGCTATTTTTTACAAGAAAAAATAAAAACTTGAGAAAAATTGTTTTCACGACGTGGATACGTTTATCGCAAACGTTGTGAATTACTATTTACAGCAAAAATGCACAGAACCCATGTTGTATAGAGTCCAACATTTTCTGTAAAGAAGTCAGCAGCGCTTCGTTTCTAACTTCAATGGTTTAGCCGAAGGAAAACCTCAAATACCCACGGTTTTCGTGAAAAATCCTCGGAAATTCGGTTCAATAGTTACATTCATTTTAAGCACGAAAATGTTCATTAAAAAACGCACAAAATTGTTATATGCAGTAGAAAAGCTTAAAAAGGATATTCCATTCTTGGAAAGATTTTTTTGTGTCATTTCGATTGTTGCCAATTGTTGATCATTTTTTACCGAAATTTCGTCGGTGAGTTGGATGTAAGTAACTTTTTACTTAATGGTCAGAACGAGATGAAACCAATTGTAATCCTTCGTTCTTCAATGTCGTACAAAATCTAATTCCTTGACTTTTTGCCATAGATGCAGCCGTAATGCCGCTATTCGCAAGTAAACAATTAAAAGCACGTTGGTCACGATCTTTAACAACAAGAAATTACATTTTTCCATTTTTATTTTAATTGAAATGATTCTGGATTTAAAATGTTTGTTTTCTTATTTGTTCTTCAAGTAGTTCATTGTCAACAAATTGTTATAAATAATTGTAATATTGAACACCGGTATATTTAAGTTCTAAATTGCCATATTTTGTCGACAAACATCAAAGTTAAACAATGAAGAAAACGTTTAATACCACTTTCGATTTAAAAAAAGAACAATAAATATTATGATTATTTTGTGACGTAAACAAAGTATTACTCTGATTAATTTTTTTCTGGTCAACAAGATGCTGCAAATAAGAAACGCGTCATCAATATTCATACCATTTATTTAAACCAATTTTGTTTTCAAATAATTGCTACTGCTACAATGTTTCGCATATTTCTTTATCGCTAACAAATAACATGTATCCACTCGTACGTAATTTTAAAAATTACTATATCCACATGCAATTTTTGCAATGGAATTTTTTGCATATTGTACTCATTGACTACTTATAAATTCTGAAGCGACTCGGTAAACGAAAGCATATTCCAACAAAAGGAAGTTTATAAATATTAAACGTCAAATATCCTGAAGCTCCCATAATATTCACGCCGTCACTTGGTAAATGCAAACACCATGGATAAAAGATAATCTCGTTCAAAAATGAATTTGCCTCGAAACTATACCGTTTCTTGATAGTTATTAATAACAGTACAAAACAATATGTATGTTATTGTTTTACATCACAAAAAATATCAATTGTAAACAAATTTATAATAAACAAATAATATAGCTATTCATGATACATTTTTTAATAAGCACCATCTTCTACAGCAGAAAATATACGAATAACACTTTACGAACGTAAGAAAACTGTTAGCAACATTTACTGTTGTTTCATAACTGCATTCTGGCATTAAACATTTTTTTTTCCATTTCTTAACGTTGAAGTTTATAGCGGAAGAAATAAAAGAAAATGTAACGGAGATAAAAATAAAAACATATTAAGGTTTAATTAGCAATGAACGTTGCGATAAACATTGCAGAAAAATATGTTAAATGTACCAACAGAACTGTCGCTTATGACCCGATTCGCCTAGGTCGGAGAGAACTTTTACGAATGATTGATCCCTCAGATGCAATTCTAATATCCCCAGACTTACAAGGAAGGTACCTGAGGTGTCCCCCTCCGATTTTGTTCATTTTTAAATATGTTATAGAGGACTAAAATCTAAGGCACCAGTGTTTTTTTTTATCGGCGGATAAACACTTTTAGGGGGTGAAATCAGGCTTCAAAGTTGGCCGTGAAAGGGGGTGAGTTTGCTGTTTCATATAGAAGCACT
>NW_019395259.1:0-10900 GCF_000612105.2 Orussus abietinus | reverse complement strand
GTTTGATCGGAAGTGCTGAGGTAGTCACTAGGTTGGCGGAAGAGTAGGTCCGTGTTTTGGTCCAAAGTGCAGCTCGATGCGGAGTGCGTGCGAATAAGCCAAACAATTCCTCGAGGATTGCTCCACTCGTTGTTATTTTCCGATTTAATCTGACGATACTGTCGTGCTTTTGATTCGATATTTACCTTTCGGTAACTGACTCATACTTAGTAAAATGCGCGCCTCTCTATTTAGAGGAAAAATCGGGTAGCCTCGTAACACATACAATATTATGATTCCCCCGCCATCACCGATCTGGAAACCTCACTAATATCTCTCAAAAAGGCAATGGAACGAACTGACATCACCTCGATTCGAATTCCACTAACAACCAACGGATTCGACCACATCCCTACAGAAACCTGTAGAAACATTATAACTACCATCTTCAAGAACAGTCCAGTAAAAATTTCCCTCTGTACTGGAACCATTAAAACACACACACCCCCACCCTGAAATTCGAAACCAAATCATACAAGAAAATCACGACAGCCTTTCCGGTGGAAACAAGGGAACCACAAAAACCATCCATAGAATACGCTCACAATTTTATTGGCCAAATATGCACTGGAAATTTCAGGAATACGTCAAGACTTGCCCCAGTTGTCAAAAACAAAAATTAGTTAGAATAAAAACACGAGAGCCCATGCTCATAACCGACACCCCTACAGAACCCTTTGAAAAAATATCCATGGATACCGTAGGACCCCTACCTATGACCCCATCTGGAAACCGACACATTCTTATCATTCAGGACAACCTCACCAAATATTGTTTAGCAATAGCAATAACAAACTTAAGAGCCACAACCATAGCCGACACTTTTTCCCGAAATTTCATTACGCAATTTGGTACTCCCCGCGCTATTTTAACTGATAGAGGGACATCGTTTACCGGAAAATTATTCCAGGACTTAGCAAAAATTGTCAAAATTCAAAGAATAACAACTTCCGGATACCGTTCACAAACAAATGGCGCCTTGGAAAGTAGCCACCACGTCCTCGCGGAATATCTAAAACACTACATGGAAAGGTATGTAGATTGGGACCTCATGTTACCATTTGCAATGTTCTCTTATAACACATCGATCCACGAAGCAACAAATTTCACCCCTCATGAAGTAATTTACGGAAAGACAGCTCGAATGCCAACATCATATCCCTCTGAGCACGAACTCAAAACCTATAATCATTACCTAACTGAATTAACACAACACCTAGAAAACATCCGTAGGATAGCCAGAGCAAATCTCAATATTTCCAAGGAAACCTCGAATACCATATATGATAGGAAAATAAAACCAATTCAATTCAGAGTTGGAGATCCGGTCTATATCCTTAAGGAACCCCGGACACATAAATTCGACCCACATTATATAGGCCCTTGCGAAATAATCGAACTTTTAGAATTAAATAATGCCCTTATAAAAACGAACCAAGGCAAAATTATTATCAAGCATTTGGACAAACTAAAACCAGCATTCCTGCGGAATTCCCTAATTTCTCCACCTCAAAACAACGTACAGGTTAACGACATGACGGATCAAATTGCATCTACTTAACGACGGCAAGAGTCACCGAACCCAAGACGACGGTACCGACTCAGAAAAAAAAAAGAAAAGAGAGAAAAATCACACATACGCAGATTCATTAGCATGCACGACAACCACCAACCTAACCCTCCCCCTGCTAACCCTCGTCATGCGCAAGTCCCCACCAACCTCATCTATTCCTATCTTATATGTATTCCTTTTTTTCTCCCCCTTTCCCTCTTTTTTATTTTTATTTTTCTTTCTCTTTTTTTCCTTTTTCCCATTTCCCTTTTTTCCCCCTTTTTCTTCTTCCCTCTCTTCCTTTTTTATTTTATTTTTTTTATTTCTTTTTTTCTCTTTCTCTTCTTTTCTTTTCCTCTTTTACCTTTTCCCTTTCCTTAAAATTAACGGGAGGGGCCAAAAGTAAAAATAGATAAAAACCCAATTTCGGGTATAGTACAATATATTGTTACATGCATAACGACTTAACACCTAATCCCAATCTTCCACGGGTGGGTACCCCTCGAACAACTGTGACACCCCCAGCTCCTCCGCATCCTCTTCATGGAAATGTTCGTTCCACAAACGATTGATCCGCCGGCTCGCTCGCAGCATCGTTACCACGTATCGGCACGTCCACCGGAGATTTCCCTGTGAAAATAAGAAAAAAGGGGAAATAGAAAAACCTTATTAGATTTAACAATATATATACCTATATAGCAAGCAAGCTCAACCCTAACGGTGTAGATCAATTCCATTACGTGGTCCCGGACCTGGCGGTTGACCAATCTCCACCTCCAGCGCCGCTCTCCTACGGCCAACCACACATCCTCACCCTTTTCACCGGCCACATCCCTTTCCAATTTTTTTTTTCTCTCTCTTCTCTTCTTCCTCTCAAAACTTCTTCACCCAACTGCCGAATAAACCGCGACCACGACGATCAAACCGCGCACCCCTGACTCCCCGAATCAGCGCTTTTCGCGACGGACCCCCCACTTCAAATCAACTCAGCAGAACACTCACCACCACTCATCCGTACACTCACCTCCACACAATAGACATAAGTGAATTTTCAGATTGGTACGAACAACACTAACACGAGCAAGGATGCACGTCTGGGTACTTCTCTTCACACTGGCCCACCTAGCCACGGGACTCATCGAAAACTCTGGATACAAGACGATGCCCATCCGAAAATCCCCAGGAATTTATTTTGAGAAAATTCAAGAAATCCGGACCTTTCATGTCCGGTGGCATCTGGTCACCGCAATTGAAATCGACGCCCTTCTAGTAAAACGGCCACAAATAGATTCCCATATAAAGGAAACCGGTGACCAGTGCCGAAAGGCCAACGTCACCTTCTGTGAGGCCAGTGAATGGACTCTGCGTATCAACATACTCATGAGTGATACGCAGAAGTATGTAGGTCTACTTAAAAACCTGATCCCGGAAATGTCAACCCCGCGCAGACGTTCCAAGCGCGGGGCTCCGTTATCCTTCATCGGGACCATTAGCAAAGCTCTATTCGGCACTCTCAGTTCTGAGGACGCCGAATATTACAACCAGCAATTAGATCAGCAAGAGACGGACCAGACCCATCTCTCGCAGATTATAGAAAACCAAACCCACATCGCAAAATCCGAATTCCAAAACATTCACCAACGGTTAGATAATTTAACTTACGAAACCAATAGATACTTTATAATCACGAAAGGAATAGCGGGAGAACTAAATCAACAAAGCCTCGAGAAACATCGAGAAGCATATAGAATCTCCGTGTGGCACTGGATAACCGCCCTAGGAAGTCTGGTCCAGGAGTACCGTTCCGGAATCTTGTTGATAACAGGCAGTCCTCTTTGCCCGGCAAGGAATTTTACACCCCGTAATCCTATCTTCGGAACAACTAACAAAATCAGTCAACTTAATACAAGCCAATTCACCCTTTGAATTTCCCCTATCCACCCAAGAACTCCTAGCAGGCTCCCTCAATCACATAGCGGAAATTCAAACCCAATACCAAAACAAGCGATTAATCCTCATCTTAACCTTCCCCCTCCTCGACAGAGACCCATTTCACTTATACAAAACATATCCAATCCCCACTCAACAATGCTACGGAACAACAACCCCGATAGCAGCATACGTTCTACCCAAAACACCCTATATAGCCCTTTCTGAAGATCAAACCTATTTCTTTACACCAGAGGATCAATACATCCAACAATGCCTTCCTCACCGTCAACAACTCCTATGCGAACTCACCATTCCCCTCCACAAAACCGAATCATCCACAAGCTGTGAAGTTCAACTGTTGATCAAGCCGCAGGAAATGGATTGGAAGGTTTGCGACTCACAACCCCTGGAGGTTAGACTCACAACCCCTGGAGCCACGTACTGGCAAAAGCTGGTAACATCCAACAGCTGGCTCTATGCCGCCATTAAACCCGACACCCTAAGGATCCACTGCCAGAATAAAATCACAGGCATGGAGGAAATCAAAGGACAGGGGATCTTGCAGTTGGCCCCCGGATGCAGGATAATCAGCCCAACTACACGGCTAACAGCAACCAGAGAAATTTCCACCAACACATCCTATCACTACACGCCATCAACAATACTGAATCTAACATCGATTTCCGGACCAGTAGCCGAATCCCACCAAATAGCCATCGATCACTTAGCCAAGGAACTTACCCTCGGCAGCACCAACCAAAATTGGGAGCACGACGAGAACGGAATGGCCCTATCACGATTGGAAGCCGAAGCTCACAACATCCAAACCCAACATCAAACTCGACTCCACCACCAGCTCACAACCTACCTGCCGGTAGGAATTTCAATTCCCACGCTCTTTATCGTCCTCGCAGAACTCGCGTACCTCTTTTTCCGACGATGTCCATTGCCAAGGTCACCGCGCCAAACACCGCCAGAACCACCGAGAGAACCCCCCGCGTTCACAAAAGGCATCTTTCCACGCAGTCAATTCATTTCAAACCCAATTCCTTTGTCAACGCCCGCACCCCCGACGAATAGAGTGATGGCCATCTTACCGATCAGTAGCATAGACACGGCACTTTAGCTCACCCGTCTGGTTCTGCCAAACCCTGTAACACCCGATCAACCATGTCAGATCACACTCATCAACACAGAAGTTAAAAGAGGAGAAATTCCCACTTTTGAAACACCTGACGCATTTACCACTAACCCACATGGTTGATCGAGGAAAAAGCAGCCCTAGGTTGACACCCTTGAAAGTGTTACGTCAAAATAGTAACAATTTATTGATCCGCACCCAGATCAGCTTTCCTGCTGCGCGGATCAACAAACCCCCTTTTTGGCCACGAATTTAATCGTCGAGCCAGGGACTGGGGCACACAGAGGGTCAGGGCGGAAGTAACAAGACTAGGGGTTTTAAAAATTAACAAACCTTTTTTTTTCCAGGTAACAAGCTTAAAATTAAATTTCGAATACAACTTGGGGTGTTCCCCAAAGTATATGTGGGTCAAGTGTTCACACTACCGATTGGAACCATATGCGAACATAAAAGTCACAACTACAAGCATATAGTATGCAGCGAGATTTGCAAGGATTTAGGTGTTGAAATGAGTATCAAGTTGACAAAATTAAAATCTGGGATAGTTCATTGCTTGTTACATGTCATGGTAGAGAAACCAAAATTTAAGAGCACTACTTCAACATAAAACAATGGTCAATTAATTCACATAGGGTTTAATAAAAATGCGGGGCAAACCAAACCTCGAAATTATAAATTTAAAGTTAATTAGGAATGGATCAATGTGAACTAAATTTCAATAATATATTATAAGGGGTAAATTGGGAACCGAGCTTAAAATTAGGAAACAATCAATTACAACAGTAACATTCAGCGAAATACTTAAAATCAAAGGTTAACAGCAAATGAAATTTTCAGGCAACATTCAATTAACACAATCAAATTTTACAACGAATCGCAGAGGCACAGATATAGTCACCGAGATCTCAATCACCTTAAATAAGGGAATATATCGGATACGAAACTAAATCCAGAATTACAAATTCAACGTTATACGGGACACAATTAAGTCAGATAGAATACTCTGACAGTTGCAAGAAATTCACAAATGAAGATCGTAAAAATATCCCAATTGATCCAAAATAAAAAGAAATCTTAAATTCAAAATTTAAAATACATACAATGAATTTAATATCAAAGAGAACCCAATCAATTTAGGCAGAATAAAACTGAATTACACAATAATACTCGACAAACCTATAAGGATTAAATTTTTATGAAACAGCGGTGATTCTCATTTAAATCTGGGTGACAATTCGGGGCGACCCAATAACAATCGCAAGTAGAAAAATTAAGCAACAGATAACAGTATGACATTTGGCATAATACACAATTACTTCAAAATTACCGAACAGATTCTAAGTATAATCATAATTAAACAACTCACTGATTCAATAAACCCCCACTCGAGTCAGAAACTGAGTAGCAATTACAAATTTTTCCTATTCCGTTCACTCGGAATAATGTTAGGAGGATTCACAACTAGTGAAAGTTAATAGACAAACAACCTGAATCACATCGAATGAAAATGGTATCTAATGAAGTTTATCTCGATCAATCAACAGCAGAATTAATTTATTTAAGATAAGGTATTTTAACTCAATACATTAAATTCACAGATAAAATTCGACAAACGAGGTAACATCAGAAGGTTCACTCACTCAAAATGTCGTTCGGTAAATTTCACGGATAACATAATCAAACAGTACAACTTCGGTAACAAATAGCATAATTTAATAATTAAATACGGGCGGTTCACATAAAATAAAATATCTTGCAATAAAATTTCAACCGATTTAAATTTCGACTTTCTTTATTGTTCCACAAGTAATTAACTATGACAAATATCTAGGTATTGAATGTTATCCATTTAAATTGAATTTAGTGACATGTACTTCAACCGACTAAAATTTCCTACACTGCTCCGAACTCCGCATGGAATTAATCTCAAGCCGAATCCCGATCAGGGCGGGCGGCACTCTCCGAAAACACTTTTTCCAATTTGATTCGATCCCAAAAAATTTGCTCAACCCGAGGAGCTGATATCGAAAAAGGGGGGGGGGGGTGGTCGGTCGCGATAAGTGAAATAGAAATAATCAGGATTCTAACGTTCGGTGGGGTGTAACCGGTCCTCTATGGCGTCTCTAGCCTCCGTTTATCCTTGATTCGGGGTCTTCTATCCTTCTATCTTTCTTGGCGGTTCTTCCTTTCCTTTTGCGGGGTTCGCTGATTACTGGCCGATGTTGTTCATTCGAAAATTTTAAACGGAGAGCGCTCCCGGCCGAGCTCCAGGTTTTCCGCGGTCTCGCGGGCCTAGGAGAAGGGGCAAGAGGCCCTCCTAGGTGGGACCCATTTTCTGCTGCGTCTTCAAATCTCTGGAGCTCGGTAGCGCCTCCAGGACAACGAACCCGGTGCTGTCGCGGGGTTTCGCGCTCGGGGATCTTCCGACGGCGCGTCGACTTCGGCCCCCGGGTGGGCCCGTGTGCATCTCCGGAATGCCAGCTCTGCACCTTACTTCCGTTTCGATGCAGGGCTCGCTTCCTCTAAACTTAATTTAAAATTTAAATTATAAAACCTACCCTCTTACTAGATTACGGTGGGACGTAACAAAAGCACCATCCATCAGATGATGTTTCATCTAAGAGGGGAAGTGTTACGTAGACACTACTTACGAAGTAATCGCGACCCGGTAAATCGGAAGGTAGCCATGAAATTCCATAAATTAGCACGCGATTTTGACATACGCTTGCGAAATGAAGTCTCAGCCGACCTGACTAAGATCGCGCCACCGACCCAAGTAGACCAGGTCGCGATCAACCGGTCCCAAGTGCATCCTGGTGACGCTGTAACGTGTCCTCCACCCCTGCAAACACCGCCCTCGTCTAAACCATGGAACCCCCACCAATTGGAGCGTCGTCCCAAATTCGCCGATAAAAACCAACAATCGTCCAGTTAATGAGCAGTTAGTCGCAGACAGTTAGAAGAAAGGTCAGCCTCACACCCAGTCTCACGGACCCATCATCGTCATCGACCACGAGCTTGGAGTCTTTGGTTTTCGACTTTCAGTTCATAGCGAGTCTAAGACCGAAACCATCGAACTTGGAGGATCACCTGCACCTCGAGCTACAGTTGTGCTACTCTGTCCTCTGGCGATCCAAGAGCATCAATCCAGGAAGGGACGGCGGCACTACTACATCCGTTGGACGGGAGGCTCCGAGGAGACCTCCAACCCTAGGGCACGTCACGGGCGGAACGCGTTCACGCGCAGTCATCCGGTTGATCGATCTAAGGAGGACGTCACCGAATTTGGCCGCTGATCTAAGCCAGGTACAGGCCCTTTCGCAAGCTCGGGTCACCTTCATCTTTAATCTTAACCTCATCTTTCATCGCAACTAAAACCACCCGAATTCCATGCCTAGCTCCGGTTAACCGGATAGATTAAGTCTTTTATATCTCCAAACATTTCAATATCTTGTTTCGCGCTAGAGTCACGCGAACCTCGCAAATTCAGAATGCAAGAAGTGCCATGTTAGCAGATTAGGCGTCCAGTGACCTACTGCCACTGACCGCCTTATCGTGTCACCCGAAACTCCGCAACGCGGAACGAAATCGGATCGTACGAATTAAACGCGGGCACCGTCGGGGACCCTCACGATTTGTATAAACCCCATCTGACTGAAAGACAAAAATATACATCCTCATCAATTTATTGATAACCTCCGTTTATTGGGCCCTCTTTAGCTCCCCATTCCTACAAATCCCACCAGAGGATTTGGTCTAGCCGCTCGGACCATCTCCTTACAATAATATCTGATCATTACGTGGACGTTCGAGGTAAGACCTTATTGGGCAAAACCCGAACATTCCCCTTGGCCTCGCATCCCCTCGGCCACCACGTAACAAACTGGTGACAGCGGTGGGATACTCTTCTCTACCGACTGGTGGGACCCGCTGTATCTGAACACGGTATCTCCCATCATCCCTTTCGGAAAAGTTCTCAAAATAGACCTTCCTAACACTTCAAACTTCCTCTTGTTCCTAAAACTTTCAATTTGTGTACCTTCATTCTCAAATGGCTAATTGAACATTAAGTTTCGTCTTACAAAAACCAACCCTTCGTCTAATAGGAGTTGAACCGACCCTCCCATGGTAACTTGTTACCAGTCAGACCTAAACGGAACGATAAAGGGTAGTGGTTGAACGACTCCGAAAAAGGGTCAGGTTGCTTAAGTCGAACCGACCTTCTCCCGGTGACCACGTTACTGACCGAGTTAAGGTTGAACGACTCGCGTACCTTATCTCTCTGGTGGAATAATAACCATTGAGCGATTTGTAGAAACCCCATCTGACAGAAAGACAAATATATACATCCTCATCAATTTATTGATAACCTCCATTTATTGGGCCCTCCTTAGCTCCCCATTCCTATAAATCCCACCAGAGGATTTGGTCTAGCCACTCGGGCCATCTCCTCACAATAATATCTGATCATTACCTGGACGTTCGTGGTAAGACCTTATTGGGCAAAACCCGAACATTCCCCTCGGCCTCGCATCCCCTCGGCCGCCACGTAACACATCACACACTGCCTCCTCGAGGTGTGAGACATCGTAATTGAAATAGGAGTCGGTAGGCGTTGGGATATTGACGGGGCAAGACGCCGTCAATCAAAGGGTTTTCTAGCGGTGTAGCGTAGTCGTACAGGTGATGCAACATAGGCATTCCTGCGTGGAGAGTGTGCTGACGATGCGACTTTTGTTAACAGGCGTATTTGGCTGGTGGCCGTGCGCCTATGAGAAGAAAAAGAGGGTATGTGTGAGATAAGGAGAAAGAGAGAAGGAGAGCGAGAGAGAGGGAGATATGGTGTGTCGCGGTTGCCTGTATGTAGGCTTGGGTGTAGGCGAGATATTATTATTATTATTATTATTATTATTTTTTTTTTAANAATCACCGCGGTGCGTTCAGGCAGCGTTCAGCGGCCGACGTGCGTAACACGTCGCTGGCGTTCCGGTAACAAAAGCATGTTGACGTGCGTGGCACGTCTTTCCACCGCAAGTGGTTAAAAAATGTAAATATATATTTTTTCTTCAAGAAAAACCTTTTTTTTTATATGTAGGTTGGGTAAAATTAACAGAAATTCAAAAAAATAAAAAATGTGTCGCACATATCACTGTGTTCATTTGCACATGACATTTTCACATGTTCATTTGGTCCACATTCACATCCATGGGTTCTCCTGGTGGCTGTTGCTCGGGCGACGGCGTTGGTGGTGGTGGTGCCTGCCTGGGCCGGCGCCTTGCCACCAGGAGGTAGGCCTGGCCGGGCGGTGGATGCGCCGCTGCCCCATGAGAGTGCGCGTCCTGGGGCCCCTGCTGGCCCAGTGGGCCCCGCTGTACTGGCATCGGCATGGGGGGCGGTGACTGCGGCCTGGACAGCCCGATTACGCCTTCCCCGCCGTTGTTGATGTCTCGTGCCGGGACATCCAGGAAGAAGGCCATACACGGTCCGCATCTGGTGGCCGCCCTGACCACTAGCAGCGGCGTCCGGCACCAGTAGCAATATGGATCGGCGAAGCCCCTCCTGACGAAGCTGTGCTACCGCACAGCTTCGAATCCCAGGACGTTGGGATGTCCCGGCAGGCGAAAGAAACACCGGGCACACCAACGTCTGTTGGTGGCCTCGTGAAGTTGGATAGGCCCTGGCGACTGTAGGCAAATAGTATTTAGCAACAGTTCCCAAGTCTCCGGGTGCTCCTCCGGGATCACCCCGTCGACGATGGCTCTCGTGGCCGGCACGTCGCGGTGATCGAACAAACTGTGTGGTACCGGCATGTTGCTTCTCCGGACCTTTTGATAGGAATGGAATGCCATGGCGAGATTTAATTTACGGCGAGTTAGAGTTTGGAAGGGGCTCATTAGGTGGGGTATCAATTCGTAGAAAATTGATAAGCCCTTCTTCTGTCTTCTATTTCGTATCTTCATGCAAAATGCTGATCCAGGAGTGAGAATGGCCGCGGGCTCCTATCTTTTGCTTACGAAGGAGGGCCTCCGGACGTGCGTGATTTTTAATTAGTTTTTCTTCTTTCAGGTATGAGGTGGAGGTTCTCATTGCCCATCGTTAGTTTTATGTCTTATTTAAATCGTTATCTAGGGGCTGTTTGCGTATTGTTACGTAGGTACCTTCCGTACCCTAAAATAGGGAAAAATCCTATTTTTTTCATTAACCGGAGTCAGCCATGGAAATCCGAGTACAGAAAC
>NW_019395258.1:0-11049 GCF_000612105.2 Orussus abietinus | reverse complement strand
TTAAATTAAATACAATAAAGTGTATTATTCTCAAATCCCATTTCCAATAATACCAAACGGAAAGTGTTAATGTTAAAACCGGTATCGGAAGAAAATTGAATTATTATATATAATGTAAAGGTAGAAGTGGAGTCGAGATATAATCTGATATTTGGTATCAGTTTGGTATCAGTTTGGAAGGATCGATACCAGAAATCACTAATGGAAATGTGTCGATCGAGGTGAAACTTAGAAAAGGAAATGATACCAGTATTAATAGAAAGCTATGAATAAACTGCATATTATCTAATTTAATATCGGTATAAGCAAGGTATCAGTGTGGAAGGATCGATACCAGAACGAAATATTTATAACCTAAAAATGTCATCAATTTCTAACCTGAAAAAATATAATGTTATCGATCTCAACATGGACGTACGAATATATACGTCCATGGATCTCAATAATTCGAAAATGCATCCATTTGTCATTATATAGAAGAAACGACGCGTCAACACGTCGAGGATGAAAACCAATCAGAAATGCAACGAATGTGACCACGAGGTTAAGCGCAATTCTGATTGGTTTTTCATCCTCGATGCGTTAACGCGTCGTACGCGGTGTGATCGTCGATCGTTGCAGGGCTGAGCGCCACAGTTCATTATCATTCCGCGAGGGGCGCCATCGAATGTCGTACAAAAAGTCGTATGAGGGTTGACCTATCATGTGAGTGCGAAAATGGTAGTTCGTGACTGGAGGGACGACGATGACGATATGAGAACAACGATTCTGAGAGTGCCGAAAACTTTATCGTGCCATATCTTTACGTACATAGCAGCAATCAGAGTCGGGTAAATTTTAAAAAATTCCTGATTTTTTACTGAATTTTTTGAGTTGATCGAAAGTTTATTTCTTTATCTGTAGCAAAGAAGAAATTATATTTTCATTTCCCCCACTCCTGAAATCCTGATCCTTACTGTATATAACTCTGTAGCGTCTCGCTCGAACTCAACGCGCAGGGCGCATTTCTCGCATCGCTCAACGCTACGAGTTTCTCGCTCAAAAATGTATTTGGCTCGAAACTCTACCGAGTTTCTTGATATGAACATTTCATACTTCGAATATTTGGAGAGTCTACAAAGGAAGATCGTTAAAACATTGGGTGAAAGCAAAAGAATATTGTTAGAAAGCAAGCAAAGGACCTAGGAAAGATATAATAGACTAATCCTCATGAATTTTAATCTCGGAATTCAGGATGGTTGCGAAAGGAAAATACATCTAACGAAGAAACGAATGTTCTAAGTGTACCATTTGAAGGACCATACAAAGTGTTAGATATGACATGAGATGTTAGTTACAAAATAGGAAACAGGAATAAGGGAAATTATTGTGCATGTTAATAAGTTAAAATATGCTAATGTCAATCTGTTTCAGGATCCTTCTAATTATTTCACACAAGGGCAATGGTAAATATTTTGACGAAGTTGGGTTTTCTACGTTGCCGAATCTTTGCATAGAATATTTAGACGACGTGAGGTGTTTTCACGAAACCTACAGAATCATATATTTCAATCTGGACGAGCTGACATGGGAAGAATTACAAATAGCAAGTGATTCTAACGTCATTGAAGGTCTGTGCTTGAATAATTGTAGATAACAAATTGTAATTAAAAGGATGCGAAATCAATTCGATATCATTAAGCGTGATAAATACAAGCTACATTCGACAACAGGTGTGCCGACTCTTATTAGAAATATGCGAGGCGTATTTGATTTTATTGGCAAAATTAATACAATACTTCTCGGGACCATGAGCGAAGAGGATGCGGTAAATTATAATCATGAGACGCGGTAGCGTCTCGCGCCTAGTATATATAATAAGTGAAAGTATTGCACGACGCTACGATGTATCCCTTACTCGGGCAGGAACGGGTTTTCAAAGGAAAACTGTTCCCAGCTTCGAAAAAATTAATTTTGTCCGTTGTAATGGGGCGATTCGAGAGCGCCTGCGCGATACCGAAATCGACGGTAATCGACGCGTGCGCGATAAGAAAATAATTGGGTGGCGCGAAGAGGCCGAGGAGTAGTAAGAAGTCTAGGAGTTGGGAGGCTGCGAGACTCTGGAAGACACCGAGTGAAAGTCAAAAAGACATATTAGATTCAATTCTCGATGGGGACAGTCACTCAAAATAGATATTGTTAGAATAAATACGAGTCTATAATGGAACAAAAGTTAAAAGCGTGAGAAGGTAGAAACAAAACCGAAGTAAGCCGGAATCAATGAAGCATTTATGAAATAAAGTTTACAGATAGGCAGGAAATCCTAATTAAATTTAAAAAAACCAGCGGTCTCTGCCATCGTGGTACCCGTCGCATCCCTAATTCTCATTTCTCTTGAACCCAATCCTGGGACTGTGCTACTGCAGCATCTTTCGAAAACGAACATTAAAACGTGAAAATTAAAACAGAGAAAAAAGAATGAAAAGAGCCATACCTTTGATTGACGGAAGTCAATCGAAGCACGTTCAAACAAAAAAAGAATACATAGGACGTGTAGATCCGTACCTTCGGCCTTGTCAGTGCGACAACCCTGAAGCAGGAACCAACACGGTCTACGATTGTGGAAAATAGCTCCGACTCCATCACTGTGATTGTCTCCGATCTGACGAGCTTCCACGAGTTCCACAGTTGGAAAGAAGAACCGTGGCACGAATAAGTGCATAAGAACCTTGTAACAAACATCCTACCAAACCTGAAAAACCTTATACCAGTGGATATCCGAAGCTGGATAATCTAAATTAAGTTGAACTATCACCTGTAGAGCAGTGCTCTAGGAATCAAATAAGGCAATTCAAATGATTTTGAGAATCGTACATAAATAAGAAAGTACGGGAATAACTGAATTCCGAAATAATACGGAAAGTCAACACATTCGCACCCACACCATGAATCCTTTCTATCTGGATTCGATGATGAACAGTTGACGTACTCTCATGAGATAAATCGTCAATCTGAGAGTTCAATTCCTATCCCAATTAAATCCATTAGAACAAGTAAAAACAGTTAAATAATCATCAGTCAAAGGAGTCTAAGAATCTTAAAGCGTTCGAGATATCGAAGCGCGGAATCGATTCGGAATTTCGGCTTCTATCACCTGAGCGAGCGACGCCTAGACATATAAGAAACCGAAACATTGTCTGCGTGGCACGAGACATAGCGATCCTTCTCTAATTCGCACGCCTGTCTCTCTCTTACTCAGGTCTTCGCACCTCGGAAACCGGTGATTTAATTTTCCCGGAAAATTCTGACGCGGCTCGGACTCACGACAGTGTGGAAAAGACGGTGCATTTTGCACGGCCTAATGCGTACTATTACAAGGGTAAAGAATGAAGGGCTCTTTGCTTTGCTCCCAAGGGCTTGGGGTTGTTCGGTTCGAACCTCTTTGGGTTCTATCGTGGCGTATAGGGTTTCTTCCTTCGTTGGCGTTACAGGTTCTAGTTTTATTCCTTCGGCTGGTGATGCGTGGTTGCTCCTAGGAAAGGGTTTTGGGGGTCTCCTGCCTAGTACTATTAAAAGGTGGGTGACTGAGTCTCACACAGCTCCAACGAGGTGGATCGACCACCCGTAGATGGTGTGGAACGTATACCCGTGTGTGATGGTGTTGATTATCAATTTGACTATCTTTAAAACGACAAAGATGCCAACAATCCCCGCACTTATGTTCCCGAATTTTGTAAATTTGTCCCATGTTTTGATCCAGGCAGATTCAGCAATTTTTGTCAGGGTATTCTCATCTAATAAATTGGATATCGCCTCTCCAGTGAGTGTTGTTGCCTGGCCCGTCATCTCTCTTACTAGGTCGTTTAAAACCGCCAATCTTTCGGCGGGATACATGATGTAGTCCCTAAAGTCTTCCAACTTGGCTTCTGAATATATGCCGCTCGTGGCTAACGATCCTGGGCTTTTGCAGGTCCATGTGGGCACAGTACTCGGCATGATGACTGTTGGTGGTAGTGCCTCCGTAACCTATGGCGTTATTTTATACTATAGGTCGCCTATTAGGTACATGGGCGGTACCAATCGGTTGCACGTCACTTGGAGTCCAGTCTTTAGGAGGATGTGGGTTCTCGGCGTTAGGAATAGTGTGGCGTTGCCCATCTGTACTGGTAGTTCGTGGTTGCAGCGGGATGTTTGGAGTAATTTTACCTCTACTGGTATGCATTTGATGATATGCACGACTTCTCCTGCCACTACTGCCATGTGGCCAGGTCCCTTCATTAGTCTAAATGCGAATTCATCAGGTACTTGCGTGGCAATAGCTAAAGAATTTTTCAACATTTGCCTTTCTAAATTGCATCGCTGGGTTAATACGTCCCAGTAGAGTTGCTGGACCTGTGTACGGATATGTTTTTCGACGAAAATAAACTTTGAATTCACATAGGTGAGGATGTCTAAATTGACTGTCTCAACCTGCGTGCGTTGGATTGAACCGTCTCCCTTTCCTGACTCGAATATTAATAGCTTGGGATGTTCGGTTCTGGTCAGGGTATACCCACAAATCTTAAGATCTGATTTGGCTGTCAAGGCGAAAGTGACGTCGCTGCTCGTTAGTGAGTACACTGTTTGGCTGTTTTTTTTTTTTTGGTCGCTGTCAGTCATTTTTTCGACTGGCCCTTCATATAGGCCTCCAAAAGGCAACGACGTGGGGGGGGGGGGGGCCCCCACGCGCCCAAGAGCCATCCGTAAACCTCCTCGTGGTGGGGCTGGATGCGGATCCCTATGGATCCGTAACGAAATGGCAAATGGCTACTGAGGAACCATGAGAGATGCTCGCTCTGCGGAGTTTGACCGCACTCTTGTTCCCCCTAGAGTTACCGGGAATACTTCTCGACCGGACGGCTGGAGGTGCTCCGGGTAACCCGTCCCGTGTCCTCGGTTTATCCGGGTGCGGGTTGGGGGCCGGCCCTACCGGCCGTAATAAGAAGGCCGGCGAGCTAGTACGGGCCGATAGGTGGGATAATCGATCCTATATTTGCCGGGTCAACTCGGCCGATGGATCGGGTTCCCACCCGACCTAGCCTGGAAAGCTCGTCAAACCACGCTGGAGCATTACGTCTCAGCTGGCGCCTTGCACGAATGCTCGCACCACGCGGGTGCAGGGGAGGGACCTCCTCGAGGTTCCCCGCGGGCAACGGGTGGGGTCAAGCGGCCTCCCTTCGGGGAGTGCGTCGCGGAGGCCCTGTCCCGGCAAGCGCCTCCCCGGGGTTTGAACGATCGGTCCGGAGCATTCGAGTTTTTCCCGGCCCGTCCTGGGCCTTCGGGCCCCTTTGGCGGTGGGGTTGCCGGGTGGTGTAGGGAGTGCAACCCCCCAGCGATGGGGGGACCGATAAGGAGGCTCACCCTCCAGGTGCGGTCGGCCAATGGCCGATACGAAGTCATGGCCCTTCATATAATACTCCGTACTTTTTGAACGAGCAAGAATCAGTGGGTACTGGGTCCCTAAAGGTGTGCCCTCCTTCGAAGTCAGTGCATCGGGTCTTGGACATTTCACATACCACTCCTGAATTTAAATGCAATTTATTTGTGTCGAGGTTCACTCGGGTTATGTAATCCCTGAGGGTGACCTTTATGTTGCTAACTACGCTCACTCCGGTCCAGCTTCCGTATGGATCTGAATACGCTCCTCCCTCACAGTTACCATTTCCATCTAGTGATCCAGCCAGACGAGCGGGTCTGGATATCCTCTGGTTGGGGAGGATCCCATATATTATGGTTTTTCCTATCTGTGCTTTCCCATAGCGGTGCATGTCTAAACAGCTATCCCTGGACACCTCCTCCATGTAGGCGTGTTTCCCGTTCAGGACATCCATGGAGTGGGAAAACATGCCGCATTTCCTGATGAGTCGATCTATTTCTTCCTTGTATTGTTTGACCTGGACTGTGGAGAACTCGTTGATCTGTAGGAGCTGTATGTGTATGCGGGCGACCTTGACTTCTCGTTGAGGGAAGTTATATTCCCCGACATCTAGCAAAGACATGATAGGGATGTTGGATGAGCGGGATCCGCAGTCATATCCTATTAGGCCTAAGGTAGTCGGCATGACTCCAATTAGCCCGAGGGTCAGCAGAGTAGTGATGATGGACATACTACTCGGTGCCTCCATCTGAAAAGTAAACGCGAATTTAACCCTCCTTCTGTCTCAGGTGAGAGCGTCGTAATCTATTGGAGTGCACGACTTTCGAAGTTTTCTTGATTCTAATCCGAACATTCCCTTTGCCTAGTATCTCTAATATTTCATGCGGACCGGTATAATGGTTATCAAGTTTTCCTGGTTTAGGCCCTCTTAGTAAGAAAACGAAATCTCCTACTTTGAACGACTGGGGGTTTATTTTCCGATCATGATATTTCTTGGAAGTGTATTTGGCCTGTACTAGATTTTTCCTGGCTAATTCTTGTAGGGTATAGAGTTGGGTTATTAGCTGAGCCAGGTAGTCGTGATAGGTAGGTAACTGCTCTGCAGGGGACAAGGCCGTTTCTGACGGTAGTCGAGCAATCTTTCCAAAGACTAGCTCATACGGGGTATGCTTGGTCCCCTCATGTACGCTAGTATTATAATTGTACATGGCGAGTTCTGCCCATTCGTCCCATTCCGACTCCTTGCTGACATATTGTTTAAGGTATTCGCCTAGGGTATGATGGGATCGTTCCAAAGATCCGTTCGATCGAGGGTGGAAAGCCGTGGTCTTCACCTTCTTTATCCGGAAATATATAGCAACGGCCTTCAAAAGGTTACATAGGAAATTTCGCCCTTGGTCGGTCAGTACTGCCTTGGGGGTGTCAAAAACACAGATAAATCTTTTTACAAAGGCATCTGCTATGTTCATAGATTTCAAGTCGGATAAGGGTACCGCAATGCAATACTTTGTTAGCTGATCTTACATGGTGAGAAGGTACTCGTTGTTCCTTTTTGTCTTCTGTAGAGGTCCTACTATGTCCATTGCTATTTTTTCAAAAGCTGTTCCAGGTGTATCCGTTATTATCATCGGTTGCTTGGTTTTTACCCGTACTAAATTCCGCAGCTGACATTGCAAACATCGTTGAATAAATTGCAGGACATCCACCTTTTGGTTTTCCCAGTTGAAGTGTTGTCAGTTTCGATTATAGGTCTTGGTAACTCTCCTATGTCCTCCAATGAGTGTTGAATGGAATTCTGCCAAAATTTGCTGCCGATCTTTTTCAGGGGCGTATTTGATAAGTCCATGACAGATTATTATTTTAATCCGAATGTCTCGAAATATGACGCTGAATGAACTGGCCACGTTTTCCCATGGTATATTACAAACATGGGTCCCTTTTGCTATACTGATGGACTGGGTTTCGGCCTCCACGGCGTGTACCTTCAAGTTAGCCACTGCGGTTCGCACATGCTGCAACGTCAGCGTGGGACCTGCGGTTTTATCATTGGTAATGCAAAGGGCAAAAATGTACCGATTGGCTTTCTTCGTTGAGCGAACTTCCCCTGGACCCGTATGTAACGTTACGGGAAGTTCATTTCGCTCTATTAGTATTTCAGCCCCTTTATCACAGGGTTCTCCTTTGGTACTAATGAAATAGGCTAAGTTGTCCTTTCTAAACTGGAATAGGTCTCTAGAGTCAATTAAATTGGGCCTGCTAGGTTTTATCATTTCAGGTTTCATTTGGCCTTCTTCTTGAACTGCGTCACTTCCATTCCTGTCGCTTCCTTCGGTGCTTTTTGGAGATTCTGTTGTGTGCTTGTCCGTTCTTCCTTTGCGAAGCGTTTTCTTAGCCCTTCGTTTGCGGGTGGGTTTCCTGTTGCCCTTTTGATTCAGTAGGTCCTCTTCTTCTGCTGTCAACTCTTCAAGCGCCTTTTCTCTTCTCTTCATGTCATAACGTTCTCTAGTAGGCTTGATCTTATGTCTGGAAGACAGGTCCGATAAATCCTACTGGAGGGAGGGAAGATCCTCTTGGTTGACCTTGGGACTTTGATTTTCCTTCGAGTTTCGTAGTGCAGCTCGTTTTTCTTTTGGCGGCTCGTCTGCAATTTTGGGGATTCCTGCAGCGGGTACGGTATTTTGCTTTTCTTAAAGGACCGGAACTCCGTTACTTCACCACTGAGAAGGAACTGCTTGCGATTGTCTGGACACTTCAAAAATTTCGCTCATATGTGCTCGGAGCACCGATTACCGTGGTCACGGACCACAAATCCTTAACCTTTTTATTAACTTGCAAGTTTGCGAACGCGAGACTTGCCAGGTGGATTTTGTCAATACAAGACTATGACTTGACGGTAAAGCATTGCGCAGGGAAAGACAATGTAGTTGCAGATACTTTGAGCAGACAAATTAAAGGGTACGAAGAAAATGCACCGGCGGACAGGATTGCGATCGCGAACATACTCGCGAGGGATCCATTGCCAGCGGTTGGGGAGTATTTAAAAAACATAGAGAAACATCAAGAGGCAGACGAAAAATTAAAATTAATAAAACAAACTTTACAACGCGAACCAGGAAAACGTAACCGCCGATATTGGTTAAGAGACGGGATAATATTAAAAAAAACAGGGGCCAGACTCGTGGAACATTTCATTAACGAGGGAAGGACTTTATCAGATCGCGAAGGAATGCCATGAGATTTATGGGCACATCAGAGGACGGAAGGTTTTTCGCATGTTGAGGGAAGAGTTCGCGCATCCAAAGATGGAAAAGCATATTAAAATCATCACTTCGCGATGCAACCTTTGCCAGCGATGCAAGGTCAGTAACCAAAGCTGTTATGCAGCTATGCAGAAGATCGTACCCGAAAAGCCTTTGGAACTAGTCTCAATTGCCTATTTCGACCACTCCCTACGGCTAAGGGTGGATACAAACATATCCTGGTATCAATCGATGCCTTTAGTAAATTCGTGGCCCTATATCCGTTAGGGAAAGCAAATGCAGGGGCAACGATCAAGTGCATGTTCGAACACTACGTGCCAATCTATGGGAAACCAAATAGGCTGCAGTTTGACCACGGCACGCAGCTATGCAGAAGATCGTACCCGAAAAGCCTTTGGAACTAGTCTCAATTGACTATTTCGGACCACTCCCTACGGCTAAAGGTGGATACAAACATATCCTGGTATCCATCGATGCATTTAGCAAATTCGTGTCCCTATATCCGTTAAGGAAAGCACGTGCGGGGTTGCCATAAAATGCATGTTCGAACACTATGTACCGAACTACGGAAAACCAAAAAGGCTGCAGTTTGACCACGGCACGCAGTTTACATCAAAACAATGGTTAAACAAATTACAAAAGGAGGGGATTGAACCTGTCTTTTCATCCATAAGGCATCCCCAGGGAAACATAGTCGAACGCGTCAATCGCGAATTGGGAAGATTCTTTCGGACGTTAATCAGAGAAAAACATCAGACATGGATTAACTGGCTGCCAGTTATTCAAGACTGCATTAACGAAGTGCATCACGAGACCATGGAATTTACGCCGGTGGAAATACATCTAAACAAAAAGCCGACGCGGTTTTGGGAAAAATGGTTGAAATACGAGGATAAAACCACGAAACCAAACTACGAGACCAAGTTAAAATTAGTTCACGAAACACTCGAGATTAAAGGAAAAAAACGGGCGGAAAAATTTAACAACACACATAAACTGACGAACTTCGCGGTCGGAGATAAAGTCTTAGTAAAAGCGTGTAACGTCTCGAATCCGACAAATAAATTAATTGCTAAATTCCTATCAATCTACGAGGGCCCGTAAGAAATTAAAAAATCGGTCGGTCCTGCAACATTTATTCTCATAAATCCAGAAACTCGGAAGGAACGAGGAATGTTCCATAGCGTGAACTTGAAACGATATCACGAACCAATAATCATATCAAATAATTCAAACGTTGTAAGCATCGGTAATCCTAACGTTCCAGATACTAATCAACAACAAATCGACACCCCAACCGATATTCAACGGCCGATGACACGGCAACAAATCCAAAAGTTAAATCAAAATCAAACGGATAAACCGGGTACGTCACGCGACCCTAACCTCCAAATTCAAAAGGCCATAACAATAATCGGGACATTAGGTAGGGATGAAATGGTCGGTGAAACGGAATTTGAAACCTCTAGCCAACAGTTCGCTAATAACCACGGGGTGGAGCCACTCCAGGTATACCTGGTGGACAAGGGACAAACGTTGGCGGCGCGAGGGTGCCAAATAAGGGGACTCCCGCGGCCCGCGGCGCACTTACCGCAGCCGGCCATCGCGGTGGGCATGGTGGGCGTCGAGTCGAGCGGCGCTTCCTGGGGGGAGACCGAGCTCGACGAGATAAGAGACATCGTCAACGGGAAGGTTTGAAGGTTTAAGGGACTGGAATATAACATAGAAAGAAACATCATCTGGGGGGAATTCTGGGGCCAAAATGATATAAAGGTGGCCGACACTCTCGTCGAGGACGGTCTCCTCCGGGCCGGAATGGAACCTGTCGAGGTGGATCCGGAATCGCAATTATAGAACGGTGAGTTCAAAAATGGAAAAAAAAAGGGACAGACCGCGTAAGTCAAAGCTTTCGGACTAATACAACGCGCTGCTAGAAAAATTAGGAATAGAAATTGGAATTCGGAATACCTCAAAAACGGAATAAAATCGAGTTAAGAACACGATTAAATAAGATAAACATAATGTTACGTCAAAATTGTAACAATTTATTGATCCGCACTCAGATCAGCTTACCTGCTGCGCGGATCAACACACCCCCTTTTAGGCCACGAATTTAATCGTAGAGCCAGGGACTGGGGCGCACAGAGGGTCAGGGCGGAAATAACAAGACTAGGGGTATCTCTTCAAAAAACATCTACGGTGTAAAAAAAACTTTGCCAAATACATTTTTATTTCCGACTTCAATTACAAAAATAGCTCAACAATGGAAATCAATTATCTTTGCCAAATACAATAGTACTTTCATACTATTAAAACTTTAATCAGTTATTTTTCCCAAATGTCATAGTATATTTTCCCTCACATAATACAAGTACATCCATTCCAAAAAATTTG
>NW_019395257.1:0-10920 GCF_000612105.2 Orussus abietinus | reverse complement strand
AAGGAATATCACGACCGATAACTTTTTCACTAGCATGTCACTCGCGACGAAATTATTGGCCAAAAAACAACACTAGTTGGAACTATTAGAGGAAATAAAAGAGAACTACCCAAAGCAGCCAAACGAACGAAGGATAACATGCCTCGTTTTTCCACTCTCCTATATAAATCAGAAAATTGTGTCCTTACAATATATAAAAGCAAACCGAATAAAAGAGTAGCTGTTCTAAGTTCCAGGCATAAATTTGTGAAAATTGATAAAAGTTTAATAGATTATTCTAATAATTTCTTCATTATTTAAATAAAATGCACTCATCTCTGGTGTACGTGTATATCATGATTCCGTAATATTTTTTTCGTCTAATGCTTAATATACTTTCATGTATTTTTTTGCACTAAATTCTGAATGTAATACTTGTCCATAGCACAATTCCAATATTAACGTTAATCACAGTGTATTTTGAAAAACTAATTTGGCTTTTATCTAAGAGTATTTTGATATACAAAGCATTCCATGCCCATTATATAGATCGTTAACACTAAATTGCATAAGGAAGTCATTTTGACTGCTTTTCAATTTCAATTAGAAAAACAATTATGTATATAATGACACAGCTTCTTATAATTTTGTGACTTTTTGTACAACATATAAATGCGTTTTTTTATTTATTTTTATTTATATTATTTATTTTTATTAATATAATAATTAATCATAGTAGTTGCCTCCCCACTCCTTCATTTCCGGTATATATATATGTGTTATACCTGTATTGCCCAAAAGCAGTCATTTTGACTACTTGGAAAATTTTTAGAAAAAAATTTAAAACTGAGTTATTTATGGTCAGTAAAGTGGGGTCCCGAATTTTTTTAGAAGAACTATGCTCAGAGATAAGTTCAAGCAAATCCTACGATTTATTCGTTTTGACAAAAGAACCGAAAGAAGCAGACGCCTCCAAACAAATAAATTTGCCTTGGTTTCGGAAATATGGGACAAGTTCATTGAAAATAGTCAAGCTTGCTATCAACCAGGGCAAAATATAACTTGACGAGCAATTATTTCCGACAAAAGCCAGGTGTAAATTTTTACAGTATATGCCTAATAAACCCAACAAATTTTGCTTCAAATTCTGGCTTGCATAAGATGTTGGTAGCAAGTACGTTTTGAATGGTTACCCTTACTTGAGGAAAGATGAACAACGACCATCGTCAATGCTTCTCAGTGAACACGTTGTTCTGAAACTTGTCGAGCCATATACAAGCTGTGGAAGGAATATCACGACCGATAACTTTTTCACTACCATGTCTCTCGCGACGAAATTATTGGCCAAAAACAACACTAGTTGGAACTATTAGAGGAAATAAAGGAGAACTACCCAAAGCAGCCAAACAAACGAAGGATAACATGCCTCGTTTTTCCACTCTCCTATATAAATCATAAAATTGTGTCCTTACAATATATAAAAGCAAACCGAATAAAAGAGTAGCTGTTCTAAGTTCCAGGCATAAATTTGTGAAAATTGATAAAAGTAATAAAAAAATGTTACCACTCTATTCGATTTTATAACAAAACAAAATTTGGAGTTGATATGGCGGATCAAATGGCCAGAAAATATACAGTAAAATCTAGTTCTCGTAGATGGCCCCTCCAAATATATTTCAATATTTTAGATTTGGCTGTTATAAATGCTTGGATCCTTTACAAAGAAGCGACAGGAATACAAATACAACGAAAACAGTTCTTGTTTCAATTAGCAGAATTCCTTTCCACCGATTACAGAGCTGCAAGACAGAAAAATTCATCAGAATATGAAGACCCATAAAGATCAACTGCAACATCATCAAATACAATATATTCTAACAAACGGAAAATTTGTCAAGTACGACTTTGCCACAATAACAAAACAAATAATATATGTGAAAAATGTCAAAAGTATGTTTGCGGAAGATGTACACATAAAAACATTTCCACTTTCATTTGCTTAAAATGTATAAATACTGCATAAATTATTTTTTTCCAAGTGAAGTAAATTTTTTTATTGTTAATACTTACTAATAACTTGTTGTATGACTGTAAATAAAAATTAATTTTAAACAAATTTCTTTACACATTAGTTATTCTTTCACAATGCAGTCATTTTGACTGCTTTGGGGCAATATAGGTATATACTAAGTTTCAGTCTTTCTAGTGTTAATTCTTTCCCATCTATTTTTTCAAGACTTCTTATATCAACGATTAATATAAGGGACATGCAACTTCGGATACATACTTTTTCTTGCTTTTTTTTCATTTATTATGTAGTAATTTGGACTTAGAATATACCTTGAAACATTGATATTATACGTTCTCTTTAGTTCTTCGAAATTGTGATACAAGTACAAATTTTCACGTAACATGATTCGAAAAAGAAGAGTTTAACAACAATGTCAAAAAGACATTATCGCAGACTAGTGAGAGAAGAATGCAATTTGAATATGCATTCACGGACACAAGGCATTCAATCATGTATTAGACATGCGTATCCTTCATTTAATAATGGAGTATGCATCAATTCTGAAACATGTAATAATAGTGACAATAATTTGGAAGAAAGGGTATCATTGAACGCTCGTAATGACGATACAATTTCAGCTCATTGTTATAATGTTATTAAAAGGCCAATTGCAAATGATTACTTGCAATCAAATACAATCGTCAATACTGTATATTCAAACACTTCAGAATTAAATTGTACGAAGACGATAGATAATGAATCCACTGAAATACTACCATCACCGAAATAAGATACGAATTTCAAAGATAAAATAGTACAATGGGCACTGCAGCATCAAGTGACTCACGGAGCACTGTCAGATTTACTAAATGTATTAAAATCATACCACCGTTTTACAGATTTACCGAAGACTGCAATTTGTATTTTGAAAACACCGAAGAAAAATTACGTTAAAGAGGTTCCTTCGGGATTATATATTCATCTTGGGGTAAAAAAAGTTATAATAAAGTACCTTGAACGCGCTAAAAATAAAGAAAAGCATCTAATCAAACTACAAGTGGTGATAGATGGTTTACCTTTAAGTAAATCTTCCATGAACCAGTTATATGGCCTATACTAGGAGCCATTTTACCAGAAAATGAAATATTTTTAATTGGATGTTACTTTGGAAAATACAAACCGTTAAGTGACTCAGAGTTTTTGAAAGATTTTGTAGAAGAAGTTAGACAATTAACAGAAAGTCATATTGCATACCAAGAGAAATTGATTAATTTGTCTATATTGAATAAAGTCGTTGATGCCCCAACGAGATCTTTCATTACGAGCACAAAAGGACACTCGGGATATTATAGGTGTTCCAAATGTACGGTAGAAGGAAAATATTTAGAAAATCCCGATATTGATTGCGCTAAAAGAACGGGATAATAGCCTACCTAATCAGATCTACGAAGAGTACCATGTAAACTCCTGCATCTTGACAGAAATTCAAAATTTTTGAATAGTGTCACATATTCCATTAGATTATATGCATTTGGTATGCATAGGAGTTATGAAAAAATTAATTCAACTGTGGTTATCGGTGCCATTATCGGTCCGGTTATCTTCAACACAAGTACACATTATATCAGGAAAATTAATTAGTTTGAGAAGTTATATACCTTACGAATTTTCCCGAAGGTCACGTGAACTTGAAAGTGGTTTACACTTTCAAGTTCACCAATGGAAAGCTACAGAATTACGGCTATTTTTGTCATATATAGGAGTTCTTGTACTCAGAAAATATATAGATGAGAAAGTTTATCGACACTTTATGACACTACACGTTGCCATAAAAATGTTATCTAGCCCTGTTCTGTTACAGTATCAAAATTACGCTGAATCATTGTTAAGACATTTCATATTAACTTTCATCAAAATTTATGGAAAAGAATTCGTGTCCCATAACGTACATAATCTTATACATTTAGTAGACGATTTACGTCGTTACGGAAATTTTGATTTATATAGTTCTTTAAAATTTTAAAATTACATGAGAATACAGAAGCGGCTTATTAGAAAATCAGAGAAGCCATTGCAACAATTGAACAATAGATATGTCGAATTAGAACAAATGGTATCGGAAAATGGAAATTTTAGTTCACAAGCAATAGGCGAGCATCACTCCGGTCCACTTACAGAAGATTGTCATAATCCCCAATTTACGAAAGTTATTACAGAAACGTACACACTCTCAAGAAAAGAACCTAACAACTGCTTTAAATTGTAGAATGGCAGAATAGTTTTAATATCAAATATTGCTACCTTTACAAATGGAGAACAATGTATTATTGGACAACATTTCCTTACCGTACGTTTATTGTACAAAGATCCCTGTTCTTCAAATTTGTTAATTTGCTTTAAAGCGTGTGACTTATTTGAAATGAAAAGCTGGCCATTGCAGGATGTCAAGCACAAATATATGAAGAAGCCTTATAATAAGAAATACTGCGCGCTGTTTCCACTTTTACATCACAAAACATCGAATGATAATACTTTCGGAGAATCGTGACATTCTTGTAAAATATTAATAGTCGGAATATCAAGGTGCATAAGCTATTTACAAAAATAACCATTCCCGTATCTTGGAAACACAAAATGGACTTATATGTGGTATATAATTCCCAAATTAAATGTTGTATTTTTCCGTTACAGCGGTAGAACCAAAAACATGTTTGCTGTTGTCGAATTCGATGACGGATTAGATGTAGTACCGTATTCATGGTTATTCGATGACAAGAAAAAATGTTACTATCCGACTAGTACGTTACGTAATAAAATTCGGAAAGTTGTTCAAAAATTGTCGAAACCAGAAGACGATTGGAAAACATATAATGTTTTCAGGATTTTTGGAAAATACTGTGTCTTTTATTATTTTCAATGAAAAGTGAGTGAGCATGATTTTGCCTTACCTGCATAAGAAAAATAACAAAAGTATTAATATTATAAACTAAGCGCTATTTTTAAGACTTGTATTTTAGCTTCATATGACAAAGCCCTTCAAAAATTGAAGATGGCAGAAGAAACATCAGATATTAATACAGATTTAGATATTGCAATAAGTTCATATAGGAAACCCAAAGAATATGAAATTCCACTACCAAAAGATCCAACATTAGAGGAAACAAGAGATGATGCGTCAGTAGAACTCACACGTAAGTGATACAAATACGAAATATGTCTCTTTTGAAATATGCATTAAATTCTGTGCAAATAGTGGTATAAAGTTTAACATTAGAACCATCCAACCCGGTCAAAACGACAGACTTCAAATGTTCTTCACGACAGACAAAAAATCCGACTATTGTTCTGCTGTTCATATACTGGGTGAATCATTTAATTTAAGACACCGAAATATCTCAAGAAATACGTATCGTACGAAAAAATTGTTCAGAACGAAAATTATTTCTATCACAGGGGCACACAAAGAGGAGCTATCAGTTTGACCGTAGATGGCGATTCATGTACCACTTGTAACGGGGCGATTAGGGAGCGCCTGCGCGAGACCGAAATCGACGGCAATCGACGCCTGCGCGACACCCGCAGAATTAGGCGGTGCGAAGTGGCCGAGAAGTAGGAAAGAGCCGAGGAGTAGGGAGAGGCCGCGAGACTCCAGGAAATCTCGAATAAAATTCTAAAAGATAGATTAGATTTGGATATCGATGGGGATAGTCACCCAATCTCATTAGAAGTAGAATAAATTCAGGTCTCAATTGGACATAGGTTTAGAAAGTCAGAATAGGAAGGAGAAGAACCGGAGTCAAACGGACTCACAAAAGATTTATGAAATAAAATTTATAGAGAAGAATACTAAAATTAAATCCCAACCCCAGCGATCTCTGCCATCGAGGTAGCCGTCGCATCCCTAAGGCTAAATCCTTTCCAACCCAATCCTGGCACTGTGCTATGGCAACATCTCCCCAAAACACGAACATTAGATCGTGAAAAGACAAAGAAAAGAGAAAGAAAAGGAGCCATACCTTCGATTGACAGAAGTCAATCCAAGCAGGTTCACATTTCATTGTTCATTGAGATTTCCTTCGATCTGCCGAACTTTCACAGTTGATTAGAAAAATCGGAGCACGAAGAAGTGCAAAAAGAACCTACCACAGAATATCCTATCAAACCTCAAAACCCTAAAACCAGTGGATATCCGAAGCTGGATAATCTAAGTTAAAGTTGACACTAACACCTGTAGAGCAGTACTCCAAGGATCCAATCAATTAATTCAAGGCAAATTCGAGAATTGTCTGAAATCAGAAATTAACCAAAATAATAGGATTCCGAAATACGTAGGAAATCAACCCATTTGCATCCACACCTTGAATCCTTTTTATCCGGATTCGGTGATGAACAGTTGGCGTACTCTCATGAGATAAATCGTCAATCTCAGAGTTCAATTCCTATCCAAATTAAATCCATCGCAACAAGATGAAACAATTAAATAATCATCAGTCAAAGTTGTCTAAGAGTCTTAAAGCGTTCGAGATATCGAGACACGAATTCGATTCAGAATTTCGGCCTCGATCAGCTGAGCGAACGACGCCTAGACGTATAAGAAACCGAAACACTGTCTGCACGGCACAGACATCGCGATCCTTCTCTAATTCGCACGCCTGCCTCTCTCTTACTCGGGTCTTCGCACCTCGGAAATCGGTGATTTAATTTTCCCGGAAAATTCTAACGCGGCTAGAACTCCCGACAGTGTGGAAAAGACGGTGCATATTGCACGACCTAATCCGTACTATCACACACGCTAAACAATGACATTGATGATTCATTTCCTTTACGTACACATGCAGATGTGGAAGCAATAGAAAAGCTATTAAAAGACAATGGTGAAACTAAACATAAAATGGTATGATATTGTTAAGATAATAGTAAATTTTTGGTGGGGAGAAATGTGAAAAACGCGGTCGTGCGAGTGGGGAGAGTCGATGCGAGGTAGACCGCGAGAGGCTCTCGAGTTGAGTATCTCAATTAAAGAAGAAGAGAATTAAGGAATGAAGAGATATTAGTAGATTTCTCCTCCCACACCTTGCCTCGTGCTACCCTCAGCCCTGGATCTGAACAGATATATTACTTTGTCATTGAAATTGTGAAACGTAATAATGACAGATTACATCGATAGTGCAATATACAAAACGTTTGACATAAATCACTTTTTCTTTGTAACAGGTTATGTACTTCAGATCAGTAGGAGGAGTTGATGTAAATGAAGCCGTGAAAAGATGTCTTATACGGTCACTTAGAAATCAATTAGCTATGGACTTTTCGTGGGAAGGTCGAAAGGGGAAGCAATCACTAAGAAACATGTAGATTATAAAAATCGCAAGTAGTAAGTTATATTGTACAGGTTATAATAATCTTAAAAAAAAACAGTTTTAGATGTTGGTATATATACACGTTCAGGCATTCATCATTAACAATCCCTACAAATGAAAATTGACTGAGATATAGTCTTTACATTTCTTATATCAAAACTAAAATATTGAATAGAATTATATTTTCCTAAAGTGTCAAATGAGAAAATGGGTTTTTGTGATATATGGTGCTTTTACAATATTTTGTTTTAGAGAAGTGATAACTTTAAAATGTCCAAACACTGATGCTAAAGAAATTGAACATCGTATAAAAGAATGGTTTCGAAAAGCAAAAGCAAGATACGAAAATGGAATAAAGAAGAGCAGGAAGGAAACCGTTAGCGTGAAAAATAGCGGATCTGAAAATCCAAGCGACTTGGAAAACTCTGCAAGTCTTATCGATGTTCCAAATAAAGATAAGTAGGTAGAAATTAAAAATAATTAAACATACTTAACTTGTATGATACATGATAAACTGCAAAGGATTGTTCTTTTTCAGCGAGGTTCCAGGCATCAATAAAAATTTAAAAAAACTATTCTTGATAAGGACTATGAGACTGTGATAAGGAGTAAAAATTTGTCAATTTAATATGTAAGTTAATTGTCACTTATTGTAATTGTGAATCTCATTGATAAAAAAATACATGCAATACGAAATTTCCATTAACATTTCTGGATCGTCCTCGATCGATCCAACACCGCATCGTAAAGTTAGAAACAGACTTAGATTAACTAACATAATTTCTACAGCGCTAACGGTGCGAGCATACCTGCGCTCGAACCGCGCGACCCTTCGCGCCATCATAATTTCTCCGCCGAGGGTAGAGGACCGCCATAGAACCTCATGGTCAAGGCGCTCGTCTCCCTTTTTTCGATGTTTTAGAGCTCTCCTCTTTAAGGGCGTCCATCTGTCGCTCTCGACTCATGTGGAAACAGTCAAGTCGCAAACTTTTCCAAACCTTCCGAGAAGGACAATCTATTTCTTTAGCGCTTAAGCCTCACTCTCTTAATTTCGGCACGTACCAATGAGTGGCAATTTGTCACCATATTTCTTAAGTCCTTTCCAAGTTCTTTCTCGGAAGTACTTCTCTAGACGTCCATCTTGCAGTCCCCACCTACACCTCCTTGACTGCAATGATTTCCCTTCCTACGCTCTTTTGCAACCAACCAATCGGCTGCATTGCAAAATGCAGCCCATTTTTTCCTCTCGACCTGTCCTCGAAGATCCTCACAAAACTCCACCCTCTCAAAACTTTCTCCGAGGTCTCGATACTCCGAGATCTTCATCGGAAAACCAGAATCTGATCATCCTCCGAAAAGGGCATTTTCTCCGGCACCGACGCGACTAAGCATCAGTTCAAACGTGAACACTTTTTTGCTCGGGTAGTAAAACAATTACAGTCTCACACGGTTCGCTGCTCCGCAAACGCAAATCAACGCTAATTATCAAATCAAAAATACTCGCGTGAGTTACCGTTTAAGTTAGCGCGAGATCCGTCACACTGTAATGCACGGTACAGTTTCCATTGAATGTACTTATCCAACATAAAAAATTTATAAATGCATATTCACCATTTGTAATTATCAGATCGTTAACGTGTATATACGTATATACATGGAAGATCTCTCGAAAGGTATCTATCGTATATTGTAAAGCTGAATAATCGTCTGCAATATATATTGTAACGTGGTGGGCCCGATGCCCCCTCACGTTACGGGGAATTAGGTCCATCGGAGGATGGGCCTGGTCCCCCGCACCTTTTATTTTGAATATATTAAACGAAGGAGGTCCTCCGATTACCTCTTGGAGTTCGATGCTATCGGTCACTACTCCATGAAGAATCCCGCATGTCCTTTTAATGCTGCGTAGGGACAGGTGGGCTACGGGAAATAATTCATATCGGGACCTATATTTTGCACTCTCTCTGTTCGATGGACGCCTCTCCAATATCAAACCTAAGAGATATTGGGGGGAGGGGGAAAGGCTAATAGGGCAGGATTAATAATCATTCAAGACCATGATCTAATTTTAGGGACAAAAGTTACCTGGCGATACGGTCGAGCCGAGGCGGGCGGCGTTGGGGCCTAACCTCAAAAGGGCCTCTGAGGATCGGACTGGCACGCCTTGGGGAAGTCGACGTTGGTTTGAAGATCGGGGGCGAGGAGTCCCAACAGGACACTCGCGGTCCCTCAGCCGCAACCGACAGCCTGTCATCGGCCCAGAAGCTGGGAGCGCCGATTGACAAGCTAGGTTAGGTCTCCCGGCGCGGGCACACGAGTGCCCTGGGACCGGCGAGCGGCCGGTGGGGAGGGACGGGCGCCGCGCGCGCGGGATGCAGCAGCGGCTCGAAGCACGGCGTTGCCTGCCAGGAAGGACCCCGCAAGGGGGGTCCGGCCAATCAGGGGCAATTACGCCGCATTTGCCATCGATCCTCGGATGGCCTAGATCCGACTCTGATGAACGATCCGAGACGCATGCCCCGGGCCAATGGCCGAAGCTTTAGGATGCGCCGGCTAATCGGATCGGTCATCGGGTGGGGGAGGTGGCCGGCGTTGCGTGCCCGGCTCGCACGTATTGCCAAGTAATTAAAAACAAAGGGAGCCTGGCTCCTTCTTCGTGTTTGGACCACCGGCGGGTGAAGACGTCCCGAGAAGCCTCTGAGATTTTGACATTTCAAGAGTGAGAGAGAGAGAACTAGAGAGAGACGAGAGACACCGACGAGACCCGTCGTTGAAATTTAAGGTATTGGCCAAACGGCCTTGATTACGGTTTTTTTATTGATTGTGATGAGGTGCACGGTCCCTGTCCGATAGGGCCGCGCCATTTTTGAGTAAAGGTAAATTCAGTGACCGGTAGCAGCGAGGAGGACGCGATCGCGACGTATAATAAGTAGCATTGTTTAGACCGGGAACCCGCGACCCCGAATATTGCGAACCGCGAGTGTACATTCGCGAAACAGATTCTAGTGATTTAGCGTCGCCCGGTGGCGACTGGCGCCCATTCCGCGAGTCATAGAGTTCGGGCGCCGAGCTTTGGGACGGAAACCACGTCGCAATATATATACATATATGTGAATTATGCACCATATACGTATATTAGCTCATTGTTTAGCCTTGTTTTACATATTTTATAGATATCAACAAGGTACATATACACATATGTAGTAAGATACATAAGGTATACATTTGTATTCATATACATATCTGTAAGATTATAAAATATGGCTAAATGACGATCTAATACATGTAGAGGTAGATTAGATAGATAGATATCTTATAGATATCTACTAAACATCTGTAAATAGACAATATACGTTGTAATGGTATGCAGTTTGATCCGTGCCTATGCACAGAAAAACTGCATCCTTCGAGGGTTCGAGCCTCACGATCCTGAGACCGAAATTAATTTAAATTCTAATATGTAAAATAGAAAGAGACTGGCGAGAGAGCGAGGAGAGCGTTCACGAACGATCAGCTGAGCGCGTAAATATTATGGCGAGTCGGGAGGCCTGTCGACCGAATCTGGATTTA
>NW_019395256.1:0-11133 GCF_000612105.2 Orussus abietinus | reverse complement strand
TCATTGCAACTTCCCAATACCCTTTGAGGACCAAAAAACCTATCGATCCCACCAAAGAGGTTGACCTAGCCGCTCGGGTTGTCCTCTCTACATCTCTCGAATAATAAACTGGTTACGCGTGCGTACGAGTTAATATCTCTACAACAGAATACCGCTCCGAGGAATCTACCAGATTCCCCCGGCCTCGCCAGCCACTCGGCCGCCACGTAACAGTATAATAGAGCTTTTGTTCCGTTTGGGGTAACACTATGCAGAAAAATTTATATCTTTAAAGAATTGAGAAACATGCGAAAAAGGATGAAGTGAGAGGTACAGATAAATGTATTTTTGTTTATAAACTTGTTTTTCATGCTTAACTCTCTGAAACCGATACATTTCTACAGAAGTGTGTGTGGTCCCTTTTTAAGTGTCAAATAAAAAGTAACATTACTGGAAGTAACTTGAGAGAAAGTGATGAATTTCTTTCTTCGGGAAAGGATGAGGAATCATAGGATATTGAAGGCCGAAGGGTGCGTTTGAGTTATCGTTTCTGCGTCTACGAAAGCGGAAGTGAAAGCGAAAGCAAAGGCGAAAGCAAAGGCGACAGCAAAAGCGAAAGCAGAAACAAAAGTAAACGTAATAGCAAACGCAATAATAAACGCAAAAACAAAAGCAAACGCAATAATAAACGCAAAAGCAAAAGCAAAAGCAAAAGAGAAAACAAAAGCAATAGTAGAAGTAAAGGTAAAAACAAAAGCGAAAGCAGAAGCAAAAAGTGGCTGGTCACTGATGCGTAACTTTTTGCAGTTTACAATCTTTACGATTGACAACATTTAATTTCCGTTTTCCCAAATGATCGCGAATATTTTTAGAAAGCCATCTTGCGAAAATGAAAAATGTGCGTACGAACAAACAGTTTTACAATAACATTTCGATGTTCCGTACATTCGTCATTTTCGTTCCAAAAATCGTCCACAGGTTCGCTCATTGTTTTGCCAATACACGTCATTAAATAATTGCCAATGTTTCGATCGTGACTGTGGGCCCAAAATTCATGCTTAAATGTGGCATACGCGGCAACAATAACATGGTGAAATTTATCTGTTGGCACAGGTAAATGTCCTAATTGTTCACCTTCTCGCGTGCGATATGCTCACCAGAAGATAAGCAAGTCGTTATTATCCTCCAGATGTTGATGAGGCTTGACTAATGCATGCTCACACTTTTTGCATTTGAATTGTTTTTTTTTAATTTTTGGGCCATATAACCAGGCACATATTTCATAGAACACTCTTCCAATGAGGTTTGAAAGAGTGGTTGCCCGGTAGAATTTACTGAAATTTCGGGTACGGTATTCGGAAAACTTTGAGGAACGTCGGTTTCGCCTGTCGGCATAATTTCGTTATTTGTATAGTCCGATTCTAAATCATCGACGGTGTCCACCACAGCCAATCAGTTTCCAAACAAGTATCATCGCCAACAAGTATCATCGTTATCGGCTTCGTAATTCGTTCCCATTGGTCTCGAAAGGGTATCACTCATTCAGTGCTGAAAATTTCTTCTAAACTGCATTGTAGTTGGATTATCATTAAATCCTCATCTGTCTCTAATAATTTTGAAAAGACTTTCCAAAGGATGCTGCTGGAGTCTGGAAGTTATCAAATACAAAGTTCCTTCTTTTTTAAAGTCATCCCATAGCATTAAAATGCTATTGATGGTCAATTGAAGACCCGAGAAAGAAAGTACTACTCCATTATTTGCAGTCCTCCATTTTCCAATCCAAACCAAAGAATCTCGGTGATTTCTTTGCATATGTGGTTTTTTTTATGAAAGCACGCATCTAAAGGGATTGGGATCGTTGACTGTTCGACTATTAAGGCAATGAAAGAGCTGATCCAATTTTTTTAACAAAATTCGCGGTCGAAGGATTATCACAATGAATTAAATCTCCCGTTAATTTACCAGTATTTAGCGCAGCTGCTATAGATGCGCTGAATACTTGAGTTGCTAATTTTACAGACTTTCGTTGAAAATTATTCGGATCAATGTGTAAATCTGTTAATTTTGGAGCCGCCCGGCACGGCTTATTGCGTTCAACGTCTCGTAATTCCCGGATCGCGTCCCACGAGATTCTTTGTCCGTCGATAATGAACGTTCTTTTCATTCAATTATTTCGGATGCTCTTTATCAGATATGGTTGGTCATAATTAAAATAAATTTTCCGTCTTTCGTAAATAATGTACGTTGCTGTTACGGTGACCCCTAAAGATTTAACCACGCTTCTACTGGGAGAACCCTGGTCACAAACCATGCTTCAAATACAAAAAACAATGCCCTCTATTTTATTTATTATCAAAAAAATAATTGCCTGGAGATCGGTCTTGTCGTGGCATGAGTGCGAGTGGCTATATGCAAAAGGTTGCTTCCAATTGAATATTAGTCCGCGCAACATGAATAGGAGAGTGTACCTCGCGAATTGAGCTGAACGCCCAAGTTCACGGCGATCTTGGTATCCCTGGACCACATCGTGCTTCACGTTATATTCTAAGACCATCCTAATGCTCATTTCGTCCCACATCAAAACACATTGTCTTTCGTCTCGCGAAATCTTTTGAGCTTTTGCCATCAATTTAGTGCAAAGTTCGAGGCATATTCCGGTTGTTAAATTTAATTCATTGACCTAATTTCTAATTAATTGGACACAGGGTAAACCAATTTCTTATAATTTCTTAGAAACGCATACGCTTTTGGAGATTTATAATATAGTGACAAAGCAAATTTCTTTGTCGCGGTTTGTATTGTGACGTTATCTTTAATGACATAACTCCCAAACAAAATCCTGGTAAGTAATGTTCCGACCCTCTGGTGAAGTCACAAATAAATAATCTGAAAATGGGATCTCCGTCTCGTATTCGCTCAACAGCAACAAAAATGTTGGCCCTCTAAAGGGCCAATCCGGGACCCGAACCGCACGGGCCTAATCCGTCAAGGCTCCCACCACCGTACGGGAGCCCACGCACCAGCGATGAGCCTCCCAACCTACCCTCGGATTCGCATCAGCGTAAGACCCGAAGGGTCGGTCCCTCAACTAACGGAAAGCGAAAATTATTCTAAAGTCCCAGACACATGAAAACTGAACGGAAGGTAACGATACGAGATGAGGTACGGTGTCGCCGACGAAAATTAACCGGGCTAGCTCAGTACGCCCAAGTGACCGCGGAGAGGGCGCGGTCCTTTCGAGAAAGCAAAACCACAGGCGAAATTAAATTAATAACCTATTTATTCGAAAATAAAAGGAATTTTACAATGGTTTCAAAATGGCCACGGGCGGGCTCACAGTTCCGTACCGGTCCGGGCGACGGAGCGCGTGCTTGCGTTCGAAGGGACGATGCGCGCGGCGGGGTGCACGGAAGAGAAACGGTGGCTCGTAGACAGCCAAAAGTGCAAAAAACGGGACCTACGCGAGACTATATTTTTACTATAAGGTTGGGTTCAACTGCGCGATCAGAATATTAATCAAAGATAACGCGAAACTAAGGATCGCACGCCAAGACGAATTACAATAGCGAAGAAAATATTTAAGAGCGAACGGACGGACAGTCTATCAAATACGCAAGCAAAATAAATTAAAGGTTTCGGCGATTAAGGCAGCAATAACACAAAAAAAAGGAAAACAAGCGCAAGAAAAGGCAGCAGTTTCAAAATGGTCAGCGTCAATAAGTTACGCGAGATACGCAAAGGTTTCGAATACGCATAAATTTCAAAACCTTACATTCGTTCAGAAATAATTAGAATTCGACTTAATTTTGCTCGGATCGAGATCACTAAAATTTGACAAGTCATTCAATTGGGAATCTTCAGTTTCTACGCTTTAGACATGGAACTATCAAATTGAAGGCAGGCACGGTTTCACAAGAAATTTCCGGCCCGAAAAGAAGAAATTACAGAGCGGTCTCATTCCGAGAAAACGGCAATTTAGACTATAACGAGTCGCACTTCGCGAAAACAGAATTTTAGACTATAACGTGTCGCACTTCGCGACAAGAGTGTATTTGAAGGTCGCACTTCGCGAAAAAAGGAAATTGACCTTGAAAAATCGCATCCCGCGAAAACAGGGTTTAACGTGAACGAAGTTCGCACTTCACGAAAATTAACTGAAATACATTGAACGAAGTTTGCACTTCGTGAAAACGGAAATTAACGTGTCGACCGCTCAAGACAACATCCTTGAGTTCGGTTCGACACGGCTTCCTGGTCCGACCGAGGAGAGAGGCAGTGGTGAGATATTTTAATATAAAAGAGCCGCTCACACAAGACTAGGCCATACTAATCGAGAAATGGCCGCTCACACGAGACAAGGCCGAAAGAAACAAAAGAATCCGATCACGCGGAATCCTGGCCGATTAGACAGCGCAAGGGCCGACCGCGCGGCGTGCGGCCCGGCGACGGGCTACGCAAATTCATTTATTAAACGATGGGGGATATGAAGGGATATTTTCGGGATTTAAAAAGTACTTGCAATGATTAGAACAGACATTGCTTAAACTGACACAGACAAATGTAAGAAAACAGTATATTAAATATAAAAGAAGTAACAAAAGTGTCAATGGCGCAACGCCTGTTTTAAATCACTGTAAGAACTGAAATAGTTACATTAAACATTAGTTANTCACAAACTCACGTTCACGATTTAATACCCGAGGTAATCGAAACTTGTAAAAATATTGCCACTAATCGAGGTTAGGTTCACTTTGATTCACTTGTCCCGACTATTTTCATGCGCATCTACGCTGCGCCTCCTGGAGTCTCTTGCTATTGGTTAGAATATTTTTTTCTCTGTTGTTCTCTTTCTATTAGAGTGAGAAGTCACGCAGTCTTTGCTTGGAGTAGGTGAACTAACTTCCGCGTTACACTCCTCTCATAAGGAGTGTCATCCCCTTGGTCCTTCGGGCAGGCTCGGCGACGGCCAACTGATAGCGGTCACGATCGGAATTTAGAGAATTCCGAATGATGACAGCCGCGGCGCAAGTTCGCGCGGGATTCGATGTTGCTGCCACGGCCCAATCGGGGCGCGTCGCCGGCACGTGATGTCATCCGTGGGTTTAGGGACGTAATTCCTCGGGGTCCGGTGGTGCTTGTCCTGGGCTCCCTAGAGCCAAGTTTCCTCTGGATGTAGCCCGGCGGTGTCGACATCCCTCGATGCAACGGCTCCCGGGTGAGGGGACAGGTGGGCCCTTCTGCTCTGGGGTCACCGCGGCTAGGCCTCGGCGTAGGAGGGACGCAAACGAACCCCCCCCCCCCTTGTAGGGACTCCGTCGAGTCAAAGGACACGGCGGGGGGGTCCACGGCCTCCAGCAAAGCGTCCTTCTCCCGCCATCGTTGAGGGGCTGAATAGTCGGGTGCGGAGGAGGTGACCCTGCGCCGCCGGCACGGGTCGGATCTTCCCACAAAGCGCGGGGCCATGGGTGGCTCGGCAGGGCTCCTCTTCGCGCGGCCCCGGCACCCATGGGTGGCGGCGGTGCGAGGCTCCTTTGCCACCGTTGCTGTCCTCTTCTGAGGTCCCTCGAGGGCGCCCTTGTCCCGCGATGGATGTTGTCGTCGTGTTGTCTGCACTCGCCTCATCGCGAGGAGGTCCTAACGCCTAAGCTACACGCAACTTATAATACCAAAAAAAAACTAAAGGTAGTGCAACGGCTATTCGGACTGCTCTCCTCCTCAGCCTTGAGCGTCGAGCGTACTGTAATAAGATGTAGATGAAATTATACAAATAAAGTATAATACCACTGCCTCCAGAAAGGATTTTAATGCATTGCATGATTAATGTTCAACATCTGGAGCCCTAGGGCGATCGCCCACCGGGTGCATCGTCACAGCTGATTTTATTTCTGTTTGGACAGGGCAATACTTGCAATATTGCTATTACAGGTATTTAGGATTGGGTGATGCTGAGTCGTACACCGGACACAACTTCCGAAGAACTTCAGCAATACTTCTTATAGATTCTGGAGCAAATGTGACAACCATAAAAAGACATGGTGGATGGAGGTCAGACGCAATAGTAGAAGGATATATCTAAAACTCTTTTGGGAACAAGCGAAGAATTCGAAAAATGATACTCATCGATTAACTTGAAATCTAAGGAGTGCGATGAGAACTTGGACCAATCCAAGACACCAGCGAACATCAGGAAAGTGGTACCTAGCTTCGACATTAATGATTCTGCCAAATAGTGTAAACGAGGAAATCTTTCAAATAACCTTTGAGAAAAACGAAAAACAGCCGTTGTCTGTCGTACTGAGCAATTGTATAAATCGCACTGTGATATTCAAATAGTTTCTTTCCATATTTTTTCTTTTAAAGTTTTTCGTTCATTCAAATTTAGCCATTTGTTCAAAGTTTAATTAGAAATAAGACTCTAATTATAATCACCAAAAATGAGTGCTAAAGAATGATAAAATAAAAATAATTTTAAGTCATAAAAAATACTATTGCGAGTTAATACTAATCAAAAAAGTGTTCATTAATAGCAAGTACTTTAAAAATAATATAGAAATATAATACTTAAAGTTTTTCGTTTAATAAAGTGTTTGAAACTTATTGATGAGCACGTTTGTAAAAATTTTCACACATATAAATCAAATTTTTTTGTTCCTTTTATGTCAAGTCCGTTTGTTGCTTTGTTTGGTACTTTCTTATTACTTGAACAACTACTTTTCTTTGACTCGTGTGAATACCGCCCTCGCTTCGCTCGAGCGGCAAACTTCACACTTGTCGCAATCGCCAACTTTCGGCCCTTTCGGCCCAAAACGGCGGGATTCTGCCCGCCGTGGCGTACATGGAATGGAAAAGGACGTCTCTGAGGAAGAGATCGTATGTGTTAGCCAACGCATCCTGCGTGGTACAGTCACGCATAGAATGATGGGAGCTTCCCGCCCGCGGAGAGATACGTGCAATGGGAACAACGTCTGTAAGAGAGAAAACGCACGTGTTAGCCAACGTATCCTACATAGTAGAGAAAAAGAGATGCACATAGAATCCAGGAGGGTTACATGGAAGGGTAATGGACGCTCTGTAAGAGAGAGAACGCATATGTTAGCCAACTGTACACTGGACTCCATCGATGGCTTGCACCTGGTCCGCACTGCCTTCTCCGGCCGCGCAGCGTACACTGGACTCCATCGATGGCTTGCACCTGGTCCGCACTGCCTTCTCCGGCCGCGCAACATACCAGCGTCGGGAGCAGCGCGGAATTCGAATCGCTGGAGGGGCAGAATGGATTTCCTAAAGAAAATAAATATTTATATAAACAAAAACAATTAATGAAAATTATTTTAGTATTACTGTGGAGCGTCCCTGACCCACCTAACGTAGTTTTTGTTAAATAATAATTAGAATATGTTCTATTAAATGTTAACAAGTTTCTTAGTGATTCAATTGTTCCATTCACTGAACCGAAGTTAGAATAATATCTTAGCTTAAAAGAAATAGTTTCTAAATATACATACAGTGAAATACCGTCGGAAAATTTACGATGCATCAACTATCGGATATAGAAACGAAATCGTGATTTCATGCCTCTTATATATTTACGTTCTACACCATTCTTCGTATTCCTCGAATAAATGGACACCTGTAAATCATTAAATGAGCATGTAAATGAGCACCCGTAAACATAAGAAAGACTTTTATTATCCGAGTTTATATTATTATAAACGCAAATCGGAGTAACTCTTATGAATTCATTTCATTCGAAATAGATATCCAAAAAGTAAAACTCCATTTCCATTTCGTATTTGAAACAAGAACAATAAACTATTATGGATTTCCAATTTTAAATAGATTTTGAATCTATTTGCGTTTGAAATTAAATACTTTCAGAGGAATGAGAATATTAGAAAAGAGTCGATCAGAACGATACTTGTTCTATCAACTGAATCAACTCTCGAAAAAGTTAAACATCACGCGTAACTCGAAATAGCCACATTGGCAAAAACAGATGAGATTAAATTGTTTACTTGCATTTTAAATACAAATACAAGTCATAAAATTACGTGTCTGAAAAAGGCATGGACAACGGAGGGTTAACATTACGACTAGATGGTACGGTTAATTCGAGACGACATTTCTCGTGGGGGAATTGATGCTCCATTCCCTCTGTTAATTACTTGATCGCGGTCGCTGCAAAATGACAATCCGCATTGCGAGCCGCGGAAGGAAGGGGCGATAAGGCCCGAGGGTGGACGACGGCAAGCGAGAACGCCGTCGGGAGGCATAAGATCCGCGAGAGAGCAACGGAGAACGCCGCTCCGGATGGGACGGACTAGACCGCAGCCCGGGGTAGAGAGAGGGTCTTCCTCGCCTGCGTGCAGACATCGATGCTAATCCGATTATCGGGAACCGATACCGAGACCCTCACAACAGGGAGTAGAAGGCCCGAGACAGGAGTTTTAAGAGTGGTAGAGAAAGCCCGGTGCCTATGCGACCCGTAGGAGTAAGAGAGAACGCCACGTCTGGGACTCTCGAGCCTCGAGCCGGCCCCGGCGACGGGAAACTTATTTTCGGTCTTCTCCATCCCTTTTCCCTCCACGTATCACGTTTGTCAGAAAATTCATATAACGAAATATTGGACATTTAAATTTACTTTGGGCTGTAGAGGAGCTGTTCGACCGTCGCGAAATACGCTACAACTTGTTTGCATATAATATCATATTGCAAGAATGTCAATTCCTTAGGAAATATACAATTTTATTTACAATCGTGTTTCCTCTATTTGCTGTGCTTATTTTAGTATACGTTTTTCGCGAAATTTCTCTTTGTCATCATTTTGCTTTAATGTCAATGCCATCAATTTGTTTTATTTTAAACCACGGATCTCTGAAAATTCATCATTTTTCAGTTTCCACATGGTTTATAAATTTGCATGTCTTAATAAAACAGGGACGACGAAAGGTTACAGTTACGTGTAGGTGGCATAGTTTATTCGGGACGACAGTTCTCGCTAAGGAATCGATCCTCCTTTCCCTCTGTCAATTAGTTGATCGCGGTCGTCGCAAAATGACAATCCACCTTGCGAGCCCTGGAAGGAAGGGGCGATAAGGCCTGCGGGTGAACGAGTCCGAGCGAGAACGCCATCGGGAGACATAAGACCCGGGAGAGAGCAAGAGAGAACGCCGCTGGGGGACATAAGACCCGCGAGAGAGCAAGGGAGAACGACGTTCCGGAAGGAACAAGGCCGTAGGCCGGGGCTGAAGGAGAATCGTCTTCGCCGGCGTGAAAACATTGACAGTAATACGCTTATCGTGATACCGGCATTGAAACCCTCACAGCAGGGGGTGGGAGGCCCAAGACCGGAGTCTTGAGCGCGGTAGTGTAAGCCCGGGGCCTATGCGACCCGTAGGAGCAAGCGAGAACGCCACGCCCCTCGAGCCAATAGTCGCGGGCCTAGCCATGCCGGCCAAGCCAGCGGCAAAGCGTTATCCGGTCAGGCCTCGAAGCCCGGACGTATAAGTCTGTCTCTACTCTAAGAGACGGTTAGAGCATGAAATAGGCCATCTCACTCGGACACACGGCCTCCAGGGCGGATAGAGGGAGACACGAGTATGCGCAGTCCCCTTACAGCACCGGCCTACCGTCCGCGTGCAACCGCCGAGTTTTATATTCGCTGCTTATTTTTAAGGAGAATAAAATGTATTTTAAGACATTCACACAAACTAGCATTTATGTTTTCTTTCATGAATTTCTAGATTTATGTTGTTTTACTTCTGCGCGGGAAAAAAAATGATTAAATTCAACTCATTTTCTGAGTTAAACATGGCGATCTCTATAAACGAGTTGGTTCAACTTACATTTAGTGCAAAATCACATTTTGTAGTTGAATCAACTCCAAACTTGACTGAAACAGAATTGATAGCTCGAAATCTAAATAGAGTCAACTGGTTTACTGAGATCGCCACATTTAACGCAGTAAATTAAATGAATTTACTCTCCTTACCCTCTCCTTACCCGGAAAAAGGTTTGTCACAGGGTAAAACCACCAATTAAGCAGTCTACTTGTTCCCGGACGAAATTTCCAATACTTTAACTACCCACAGGTGGTAATGGCCTGCATTGTAATCCGCCATTCAAAAGCGGGTGAAGACGTACAAACCCCGGAAGGGGTATGATGGTTTTATTACCTTGCGGCGGTAGGACCATTCACCCTGTTTACCCTGTCGATGAACACGGTGAGAACAGCGCTGATCGGCGAAAAAGGAATAAATTTTATAAATATTAACAACTGCAATACCGTCACACGGCGTCTATCAGAACGATTTTGAGATGTTTACGTCAGTAACATTTATTTATTTCTTTTAACAAGTTGGTTTCAATTTTAGATAACTGATAAATATCCTTGAATGCCATTAAGAAGCAATTTATTGGGTGAACCATAGTTTTGATATAATTATATCTGTAGATGCCCCAATAGACTCCAGGTTAGGGGTCAATAAATACAAAAAATTAGAATTATTAGGTCGACACTCAAGAAACAAGTTTTTTTTTTTTCCAATAGAAAATACAATCTGCTATTAGGAACATCATATGCAACCCTCATCAAACATATGTTTTCTCGTATTTTTTAGTAAGCTGAAAAAAAAAAGAGAGTAAATTCATTTAATTTACTGCGTTAAATGTGGCGATCTCAATAAACCAGTTGACTCTATTTAGATTTGGAGCTATCAATTCTGTTTCAGTCAAGTTTGGAGTTAATTCAACTACAAAATGTGATTTTGCACTAAATGTAAGTTGAACCAACTCGTTTATTGAGATCGCCATGTTTAACCCTTTGCGGTCGTATGTCTACTCTCAGCCACCAAAATTCTCTTGATCTTGGGAAAATGCGACCGCAAAGGGTTAACTCAGAAAATGAGTTAAATTTATTGATTTTTTTTCCCGCGCAGAAGTAAAACAACATAAATCTAGAAATTCATGAAAGAAAACATAAATGCTAGTTTGTGTGAATGTCTTAAAATACATTTTATTCTCCTTAAAAATAAGCAGCCAATATAAAACTCGGCGGTAGCACGCGGACGGTAGGCCGGTGCTGGAAGGGGACTGCGCATACTCGTGTCTCCCTCTATCCGCCTTGGAGGCCGTGTGTCCGAGTGAGATGGCCTA
>NW_019395255.1:3067-10992 GCF_000612105.2 Orussus abietinus | reverse complement strand
AATGTAATACCAGAAAAATCTGACTAAGTAATTAACAGCTTTTTTCAAGATCGAAGGTAGAATTATTTGTGTACGCGGGAAGAAAAATTGTTTAATATTGTTACATAGGCACCTTCCGTACCCTAACGTAGGGAAAACCCCTATTTTCCAATCATCGGAGCTAGCCATGGATATCCGAATACTGAAACGCGATTAGGAAACTCTTGCGAAAAGATCCAACGCGTTCATCGGCCAAACGACTCCAAAAGTCATCAACCGACCCAGGGCGAACAACCTGATGACTCCGCAACGCATCAGCACGACTCAGAAACGCCACCCTCATCTGGGCCCTAGGAAACCCCCACCAATTGGAACATCCTGTTAATAAAACCAGCAGTCCGATCAAGACGGGGAGTCTTTTAGTCAATTTCTCATAAGTCAGGGTCAGTTCTGACGCTACACATCAGTCAAGTATCATCGAAACTTCGAGTGGAGTTCCTGGTCCCCGGTACTCCGTTCCTAGCGAGTCAGAGACCGAGACCGCCGGATTCCCTGCCAAGGACCACTATCCTGCGAGCTGCAGTAGTGCCATCCGCTACTCCAGCGATCCCACCACCGAGTCAGGACCAGACGGCGGCACTGCGACTTCCGTTGGATGGAAGGCTTCTAGAAGACCTCCAACCCTAGGGTATGTCACAGGACGAAGGTGTTCACGCACAGTCATCCGATTGGGTCGATCAAAAGAACAAGCCAGGTAGAGGATCCTTCGCAAGCTCGACTCATCCTCATTTTCAGTCTGGTTTATTTATTAACACTTCTTCTACGACCAAAACCAAATTCTAACCATTATCGCGATTGCCATGCCCTGCTCCGGTTAACCGGATAGATTAAGAATACATTGTCTTGCATTAAACTGCCGAGCTCGAATCTCAGCACCGCGAAACAGAATCACGCGTAGACCGCCCTTCAAACAGTAAGAAATTCCCGCATCAGCACTCCGGCGTCCAGTAACCTGCCGCCACTAAAGCGCGCTATCGCGACACTTGAACCGCCGCGACGCGGAAGTATACTAAGCTAGAGAAACTAGGTCAAGGCACCTCGGGTGCCCTTCCAGCTGATTGTAGTTCAGATCTCACGTACGAACAAATGCAAATCTTAATACATTAGCCACATAGCCATTCGTCCGCACCCCTTTTTATTCCTCACTCCCCTAGATCCCACCAGAGGAATTGATCTAGCCGCTCGGATCAATCTCCTCACAAACTTAAAATAATCATTACGCGCAAGATTTGAGTAATCTCCATCTGAATTACCCCGAAGAAACAACGTTCGTAAACAGAAAAATAGACAAACAGTGCATTTATTAATTAAGCTTATTTAAGCAATTTTCAATTATTAACTGCTGAGCGACAATGGTAACTTCGTTGTCTACTGATACTGGTGGATATTGTGAAAATGACCCTGATTACATTTATACAAATTTTCAGCAAGTAATTGTTTGTAAAATTGGTTAATAACAACAAATTGTTGACTGATTTTTTTCTAATCGGTCGAAAAGCCCTTTTCTCTTATAAATGTTTGAAATTTAATTAGATGTATTTATAATAAAATGCTGTTGATCCAAACCATTTTAATTCATTTGTTTGTTGTAACAAATGTACTTAATTTTTAAACTTTTTCATTTTTAGTACAGAATATTGTTACATAGTTTTGACACTGGTTCATCGTTGTAATCGTAGTCGTCGTAAGTGCCGCACGACGTCAGTCAATACTTTAATATTTTGGATTGGACACAAATATTTTATGATAAATAGTTGTCATCTAATGTGAAAAAAAGTTTCTTATTTTGTTTGTCAAATAAGAAAAATTAACAATTTGCTTTCAAAAACAAGAACGTTAGTTGCGTGTGAAATTGTAATACCTTTCATTAAAAAAACATTCAAATCGGTTAAATATTGCAATCTGAAAATCAATTTGTCCACGGGCATTGTCTTTGCTCCACTGTGGGTCTGTAAAACGTTCTTTCATAGAGACATAAACTTTTGTTCAATCAATGCCATTGAATTGAACAAAAAAGGAATATTTTACAATTACTATATTAGTAAAATTGAAAAGTACCCAGGCCGAAAATATTATGTATGCATGTAATTGTAAACTTTCAATAAAAATATCGATTGGCACATATCCACATTTCTTAGTTTAGTAGTTGCAGTGGCCCATTTAGTAGTTGCAGTGGCCGAAACATCGTCGAAAATACTCAGTGTTCGAGAAATCGTAGATAGAATGTTGCTGTCGTGATATGTTTGTACGACTTTGTCCATCTACAAAAATATTGTTATACGTTTTACTTATTTCGTGTCATTTTTGCAGTCTTCATTATACAGAAGCATGCGCCGCTGAATAACGGAACTTTGTTTAAAGTAATTTCATACTTCTGCATGAGTGAATACGTAATCATATAATTTAAAAGTTAATGAGAAACTGTATGAAATACTTATCATGTACATGGCCCTAAAAATTCTGCAAGGATTTCATTAGAATTCACTCCATCAGATTACGTGCAGCTCTAAAAAAAGAAAGAGACACTACCGCCATTATGAGTTATACTGTCCGTAACGTCTAGGGTAATTCGTTACCATATAAGTGTGGTGGCGTTACCGACGGTATATCTCAGTACCCGCAGCCTATGCAGACGGCGCTACAACTATTAGGGCCCCTGTTTTATCGAAACCATCCAAGACCCAAGGGCCGATTCGGAGTTGCTTATCGCCTTTCACATCACCTTAAGCCAAGGCCCCCGGACCCCCACTTCTTCTCGCGCACCCACCACCGCGGGACCCAGATCCCGACGGACTAGCCGCCGGTAAACTGGGCCCACGATGGCGGGGTCGTTGCTCAGAGGGAGGGGATCACAGTGTGTTTTTTTGTGTGTGTGCATATAGGTGTGTGCCCCCCCCAGCCCCCCCACACGCCCGCAGGCACGGTGACCCTGGCCCCGACGGACTAGCCGCCGGCAAACCGTGCCCGCGCCAGCAAGGGCCCGCGGGAAGGGAGGGGGAAGGGCGCCGCGGTGTATGTGTATTGTGAATGCGTAGAAATTCTGTGCGAATGGTTGTGCGGACGTTCGCATGTGCGCGCACGCGAGTGTGTGTAAGTGTGTATGCTCGCTTTTAGTTTGGCTCCTCATCCCGTGTCTGCCCGGCATGGTAGTACCTGCCACGGGGCAAGCCCCCCGACGGTATAGCCACGGGAATCATCGGAGCACGCAAGCCTCCTCACCACGACAAGGTGGCGAGCACGGGGGGGAGTAGATAGGAACATTGATTCTATCTACCCGGCACGGGACAGAACCCGCACCGAGCGTGTGCTTCCTCGCCCATAAGGCGTAAGCGCAGCCGTTAACGGCTCGGTCATCCCACCACTATCCAGCGGCCACCGCTTCCTGAAAACGATCTGGAAAAATCACACACGCAACCGCGAGCGCGCGGGTAGGGGTGGTTTCGCCGTGACCACGGGGAACCACGAGGAGGTATACCACCGGCGCTCCGATCTCGATCGCCTGCGCGAGGTATGCGCGGACCCGGGCCCGGCTCGATAGTAAGCGGGGCACGGGTGCGCGCATTGTTGTTGGAACTACGCCGGGTCCCCCCTAACCGTCCGGGACCGCGGGTGGTCCACGAAGGTTGCGGGACCGCGGCCTTTCACCCGCCGGGTCCGACGTCTCGACGGGCTGGACGGCTCGGTGGCATTAAAGGCCTAATTGTCCTTTAGCCAAAGGACTTCTTTAGGGAAGTCGGCGAATAGAGCAAAGGCCTCCGGCATCGCGACCAAGAGACGCGCCGCCTCGGGCCAGCCCGCCGCACCGACGTGCTCCGAGAGGGCTTCCCTCTGCGCAGCGAATCGCGGGCAGTGGAGCAGGACGTCGTCGACCCCCCCCCCCGCGCAATCATAGTTACCCACCGGGGAAGAACCGAGCGCGCTGAGGCGTGCCCGGAAAGCGCCGTGTCCGGTGAGGAGCAGCGTCACGTAGTAGGAGGGTGCGACGCGACGAGCCCGGAGCCTGGTCTCCACGTCCGGGAAAAAACGAGTGCGTGACGCGGCCCTTGGTGGATGAGTTCCACTGGGCCTGCCACAATCTGACTAAAGCAGCCTTTAGTTTAGGGACGGCTTTCCGGTCGCCTGGCTGCACGACCATTTCACCGTGCGCGGCGACCTCTTTCGATCGGTGGTGGAAGAGCGCCGCCTCCTTCTTGCGGAGGATCTCTATGGGGATAGTCCCCGCGACTACGCACAGCGCGTCCCTTGAGGCGGTGTGATAGGAGCGCACCACGGCGATCAACGCCTGGCGCTGCAGGGCCCGAAGGACGCGCAGGTCGCCCTCCGTACACAGGTCCGCCCACCCCGCCGCGGCGTATGCAACGATCGGAGCAAACAGGCCCCGGTACACGACCGTGTACGCCTTCCATTTCAGACACTACACGGCCTCCGTGAGCTTACCTCAGTTATTAAAAAGCGAGCCGACCTTGTCGCAGAGGAACTGGTATAGGAAGTTGCCTTCCCTATGTCCCTATCTAGGTACATTCCGAGGCACCTTACCCTATTGTTAAACCTAACGTTCGACGCGCCTTGCCCAATGGTCGGAGGTTTTCGCGAGAGGTCCGCCTTCGCCGCGCCGGCGGTTCTCCACTTTCGGTCGGGTCTTGCTCCCCCCCGTCGACCTATTGGGGCGCTCCTGACGGAGTCGCACCTGAGGATGATAGCCTCGGTTTTGCGCTCCGTAATATGGAGTTTGGCCGACATGCACCACTTCTGGACAAGGTCCACGGCCTGCAGACCGAGGACCTCGAGCTCCCTTCGCGTATCAGCATACAGGACGACTAAGACGTCCGCGTACGCGATGCAGTTGTCCCCAAGTAGGGCCTCCAGGAGCCTAAGCAACTCGTCGAAGACGAGGTTCTAGCATGCAGGTCCGAGTACGGAGCCCTGAGGGCACCCTTTCGTCGCCGCCTTGCTGGCCTCGCCTCGACCCCACGCAAGCTTACCCCGTCGAGAGTCGAAGTAGCTCTGAAGCACTCCGAAAACATTCTTCTGGCAACCGCGCGCTTTCAATACGGAGAAAACTAAGGGCCACCAGACGTTGTCGAACGCCCCCGAGATGTCGAAGAGCAAGCCCACCGGGTACTTCTTGTCAGAGGCATCGATGAGCCGGCGCAGGTCGACGAATGCGCCCTCGGTCGACCTTCCGGCAAAGAAGCCGAACTGCTGGTCCGAGAGCTTCCCGGGCGCCATGACCGTCTGGTCCAGTTGGAGCTTGAAGAACTTCTCGAAAAATTTTTCTACCATGGAGAGGAGGCAAATGGGGCAATAGAATTTCGAGTCCTTCTCATCCTTGTCCTCGCATTTCAGGAGGATTCACAGGGATCCCTCCTTCCAGGCAGAGGGAAAGACGCCCCATTGAAGGCACCCGTTGAAAAGCCGCACGAATTCTGTGGTGATGACTGTGAACGGCTCTTCAAGGGTTCGGACCTCGATGCGATGGAGTCCCGGCGCCTTGCCGTTCTTAAAGGACTTTAGGGCACGGGCTAGTTCCCCCTCCGTGGAGGGAGGGGCATCGGCCATGTGCGGAGCGATGCGTGCACCGGACACGGTCGATGCCCCTCCCTCGTGATGGTCAGGAGTGCCCTAGCTGACCAGATCGTCGGGAACGTGGGCATGCAGGAGGGCTTCGGCTGTCTCCCTAATGGAGTGGGTGAAGCCTCCGCCACGCCGGATAGTGCTGAGCACTTTCTCAACACGGAGTTTCGTAGCCTGAAACTTATACGGGTAGCCCCAGGGCTCCGCGTTGCCGTGCGAGGTGACGAAGTCCCGCCAGCTCTGGAGCTTGGCCCTCTTCACCACCCGGCTGCACAGTAGCAGCGAGGTGCGGCATCTGCGCAGCAGCGGGAGGGAGTCGGGTCCTCTCCTCGCCCTCTGGTACGCCCGTCTCAAACGGTGCATGCACCTCTTCGGGAGAGTGAGTTGGGCTGTCCACCAAGTGTTGGACTTTCTATATTTCCTGACCTTCGGCAACGACCTGTTGTAGGACTCGATGATTGAGTCAACCAGAGTCTTTGCCATGGTCTCCACATCTTCCGCGGTCCCAGGCCGAGGGGCGCGAGACGGGAGCGAGCGACTTCCACGAGGGCAGCGGCGAACCGTTCCCAGTCGGCTCTCCTAACGTTGAGCCGCCTGGTCCCAGAACCGTCCCCATCGCGATCCCCCACAGGCACCCTCAGCCTGATGTCCACAGCACCGTGGTCGCCGGTAGTCCAGCCGGCTCGGACCTTCCATGAACTGACGTATTTGCTCATGGTAGGAGTCGCCAGGGCCACGCCGATGCATGACTGACCCTTTGACGTCCAATAGGTCGGGTTCTGACTCCGCTCGTTGACCACGGTGAGGCCGTGTGCCTGGATGAACCGCGCGAGAGCGCGGCCCCTCCCGTCCACCCTCTGGTCCTGACCCTAGAGGGGGGACTTAGCGTTGACATCTAGAGCGACAAGAATTCTCTTCCACCTCAGCGAACGGAGCACCATCTCGAGGTGGCTGAGGTGCTTCTCGATCTCCTCGCAGTGCTGGAAATAGTGCGACACCGCGTAGAAGGAGAAGCCTGGGGCCTGCACTTACACACAAACACAGTGTGCCGTGCTTAGCTGGGAAAGGATATTGACTTCGAGTTCGGGGTTGCAGACGGCTACCGCGGCCCAGGGGCGTTCCCGGCGAACGGCAGCCACCCTAACTCGGGTCCCTACTCCGTAGAAGGTGTGGCTGTACCCCTGCTTCCGGACGTCCGGTTCCTGCAATAGTAGGACGTCCAGTCGCTTTTGGGTGATCAGCTTACTCACCTCTCCCATGACTCGAGCTGAACGTGCCGCGTTCAGCTGGAGAACCCTAATTCCCATGGTTTTTGGGGACCTATCCATCGCGGTAACGGTTCCTCGGCTGTCGGAGCCGGCCCGTTCGCAGCCCTGGCTGCGGGTCGCTAGGGTGGGGCTTATTCGGTTAACGGGGACTTTACTCTGGGCTGCGATTTCCGATTCCGCGACCGCGGGCCTGGTGGTGCGGGCGTGCCCCACGGCCGCTGTCGCGGGGGTTACCGGTGCCGCCTCATCGCATCGACTCAAGCTAATTTGAACAGCACGAAGGCTGACGACCATGAGCAGCGCCCCGTCGCGACTGCCGTCCGAGACACCCGCCAGCGCTGGGACGCCCGATTTGAGTGATAGGTCAAGTGCCCTCGAGACCGAGCGGGTGCACGGACGGCCGACGGGGGCTGCGACGTCGCTGGCACTGTCTCCGCAGCACACCGACCTTGAAGAGCGGGCCGCGCGCACCACCCCACCCACTGGTGCTGAAAATTAGTAAGATATATTGGTGAGTAAATGTGAATTTTTTCATCCCAGGGCGTGCCCCGGCCTCCACGGACCCTCAAAGTGGCACTCGACAGTGGCCCCGGCCCCGTGGCACGGCGGCGGTGCCGGGTGAGGACATCGCCCCGAGGTATAGTCCACCCGCCCGGTCCGGCAGGATGTCTCCCCCCTCGCACCTATCCCTTCACCAGACGAGGAATCAGTGCTCTGGGGGGGGTTCTCACCCACCTCGCCGAGCGAGCAGGCTCGCCCTACGGTCAACGGCCCTTATGAAAGCAGAGCTTGTTAGGCCGCGCGACCGAGACGATTGACAGGAGGAGGGCTATCCCCCCCGCCGCCCGTCTAGCCGAATAAGGGGCCAAAGAGGTGTGTTGGGTACGGCCCGCCCCAGCGGAGTTTCCCCTCAACCCCCAGGATCCCCGTCTCCGACGACGCGGGTCACCGTGTCGTCGGAGACGGGGCAAACGTGGATGAGGGGTGCACAGTCCCCCGGATTGACGTGCCGCGGCTGAAAATAATGGGGTTTATTAAAGTTGG
>NW_019395255.1:0-3061 GCF_000612105.2 Orussus abietinus | reverse complement strand
GGGGGGGGGGGGGGTGAGGTGGGTGTTGGGGGTGATGGGGTGCTTGGGGGTTTATGTGTGCTTGGGGTGTTAAGGGTGTTAGGCCGATCCGGTCCAAGCACATAAGGGGTCGGACCGACCCGGGCATGGGGGGATGGTTTGGTTAGTTAGGATGGGTTGGGTAAGTTCCGGCCGAGCCAGCCCAAGCCCAAGGGGGGTCGGCAAGCCCGGGCAGAGGAGGGGGGTGTAAGTGGGTTGGTGTTGGGAATGGTTAGGGTTAGGATCAATTATGGTGGGTTTTTGTGGGAGTTGGGATTAGGTTGGATATGGAGCGGTCGCTGGGGGTCCTGGAAAGTGGGAAGGGGAAGGTATGCTGGGTACCTGAAAAGTAAAAGGGGGTGATTACGCGGGGGTCCCGGTTCCCTCGCGGGGGGCCCGGAACACCCGAACGGCTGTGGATTCCTCCTCCCGCCCGGGGGCGGGGTGGCGAAGCGGGACACCGTTCCGAAGGGGATGGGTTATGGGGGAGGGTAGTTCCCCTGCGTCCTGTTGCCGTCTGTTTGCCCGCCACGACTACGGCTATGTGTTTTCTTCATCGGAGTGATGCTCCTCGGATGCGTAAGTTTTCCGCATGGGTCGCGGCGACACGGCTGCGGGCGCGAGGAGGAGCGGGAATTAGCCTAGCCTGTTAGCCTACCCCAGTCCCCCCCCCCCGCAAGGCGGGAAGAGTCCGGGTCGTTTTCCGGCTCACCCTACGGGGAGGTAGGCATAGGCACTTCGGCCGAGGTCTGCTCTCAAACGAATACTCACTTGACAACTCGCCCGTTCGTGAGCCAGTAGATAAGGACAGAGTTTATATCGGCCAAGGCCGGCCGCGCCTGGAGGCAAAGTCTCCCTAGCGGCCTCCCCATTTGTGGAAAGTTATGCGCCCATCCATCACCCGTACGCGAAACCACCCCCAAGGGAAAGCTCCGCAGATGTCGCGCGGGGGCCCGGAAACCCCCCCCCACCTAACGCACGATCCATGTACCCGCAAGGGGGAGCGCCAAGCCCCCCCCCCCCCCGCGGGCGATGGGCGGGCCCATGGAATCGCTCCTGTACAGCGGATCGCAGCCGAAGGCCGCGCACGACCAGCTGCAGCCATCCGCCACAGCCGACGCGTCGAAGCCATTCTCACTACGGAGGGGTCAGAACTTGGGTAGTTTTAGTTCCTAAAATGGGAAGGCTCATGCGTACAGCAATTAGTTCTTATTTTATTTCCAGGTTCAAGGAGTCAACACCCTGCAGCCGGCGGCCGTCAACTCGCCCAGACCCGTCCTGCATGCACAGCCGTCGCGACAGGTGAGTACCACTCAGGAAGGGCGCCCCCCCGCGCCGTTGTCACCACCAATTTCCTTCCTTTTTAGGGATTCCCGCACGAAGGAGGAGAAGAGCGTTTAGGGATCCTTACTCAAGAGTGTTTGCATCTGCACAGGCCACGTAAACCCCTGGCTAGTCACCCTAAGTTTTAATTCTTCTCTTAAATCTTCGTTTTCGGTACACGCATACATCAAATGGTCCGCGGTATCAACGCCCCCTTCACATCTACATTGGCCGTCTTCAGCCAGTCCCAAGGAGCATAGCTTTGCCCGGAAGTTACCGTGCCCGATAAGAATCTGGGAGACATAATAGTCCGGCCAGATCCACCGAGCTCCCAGTCTGTCCACAACGCTCCCCATAACAAGCTGCGTGTGCCTACCCTTCACGGAGAAATCCCAGCGAAGGCATTGAAAACCTTTACCAGCCTGTCCGCGAGGTAATGGACATGCGGTCCAACTCTGAGGGCTTCGGAGAAATGAATTCCCAGGTAAATGGCCCTAGCAACAAACTTAACACTCTTACACCCCATGGGAATGTGCGGGGGCCTGGACGACAGTTTCCCCTTAGCATTGAACGCCTCAGTCTTGGTTTCAGACAGAGTGAGCTTCCCGGCATCACACCATTGCGTAATCATCTCCACCGCCGCCACCCTGCCGCGTTCCAGCTCTCGCCGCGTGTCCCCGGAGAGGATGACCGCTAGGTCATCCTCATACGCGACATGCGAGATCGCCCGCTCGGCGAGGAGCCTCAGGAGGTCGTCAAAGATAAGATTCCACAGAATGGGGCCAAGCACTGAGCCCTGCGAACAGCCTCTTGTAACATCCATGTGGCAGCGAGAGGCTCTCTCCCGCAGGTCCACCGTGCGTCCCCTGAAATAATCCTCCAGCACCCTAAATACATTACCAGAGCACCCCCTAGACCTGAGGGTAACCAGGACGCCCGGCCACCAGACACAGCCAAAGGCCCCAGCAATGTCAAACAGTATGACAATCGCGTAGTTCCTCGGTCTTCGTCGCACTTCTTGCCTGAATGTCACAACTGCATCCTCGGTGGAACAGGCCCTCTTGAACACAAACTGCGTAGGCGCCGCACTCTTCTCGTTCTCAATTACGTCCCCAAGCCTCATGAGGTTGAGCCTCTTGAATACCTTGCCCAGAACGGGCAGGAGTGAAATGGGTCTGTAGGATTTCAAGTCCGCAGGATACGGATCTCTTCCAGGGGATTGGGAATACCCCCTCCCTCAGTCACCTGTTGTACCAATCTACGAAGGCCGGGAGCGCCGCCACAGCCGCATGCTTAGCCATCTCCGGAAGGATGCCATCGCATCCAGGGGCCTTACGGTTTTTCAAAATACCAAGAGCACGGGCGACTTCCATGCTGTCGAACTCAGTCGCATCCGGCGAGGCTGCTGATTCATGCATGGATCCCCTAAGTGCAGCCTGCATTTCGTCATTCGGCCCGTCGTCAGGCACCAGCACACTCAACATATGCCGGGCAATCTCCCCCCAGTCCAGGAGTAGGCGGTCACCAACCCTGATCGAGGCGAGTACGCCCCCCCCCCCCAGGGAGGGAGCCCGTCCGCCGGTGAGGCGGTAGACCGGGCCCCAGGGGTCGCGGTTGTCAATCACGTCCACCATCTTCCACCAGCTTTCTCTCTTGGCAAGCGCAATTTCCCTCTTGTACTCGCTGAGGCACCGCCTATGTTCAACCCGGCGAATTTGTT
>NW_019395254.1:0-11201 GCF_000612105.2 Orussus abietinus | reverse complement strand
CACTGATGAAAAGTGCTTAGAGGCTGAGGCTCTGCGCCGTTGAAAGCCCTAGCCAATCTGAGACTGCCAAGAGGAAATCCAGGAAATTGCCAAAAGGCAAATCTCATAACTTCCTCGCGACCGCCCGATTGCGCGATACGACGCGACCGAACAAGGGGGAAAGGGACGGTACGCGAGAAAAGTTACAATACATTCGTGTTTAATACGGAGATTTTTAAAGTATGCATTCAGATTCACTTCAGAATCACCGATGCTGCACGAGCGAAGATAGATGTATTGCTTTTATGTATGCAAGATAACTGACAATTTTACAGAAATATGAGAGTGATAGACCCGCGAAAAATGGTAATAGAAGGAAAGGACCAGAAAACGGTCTTGAACTTGAAATAAATGTATTTCGATTACATAGAGGACATGACACTTTACGATGTCCGCATGCTAGATCGTTATATTTTTCTGATACGACAGTAATGATTATCTCGACCTATACAGCAAATAAGTGAATGCGCTTCTTCTTAAAAGGCACCTTTTAATAAAAGGTGCTTATGAATTCAATTCATGATCTTAAGATCTTAAAGTGAATCAGGGAACCGTATACAAGAAGCGAAGCGTATCGTGTGGAGTGTGAAATAATCGAAAATTCCGGGTTTGAATTGTTCCACGTAATGTATATGATGCCTCCAATTCTGAATTGTAAGTCTATAGTACATAGACGTATATGGATGCCTTCCTTTCGTGGAAGCACTGGCGGCATAACATCTGCAACGAAGGTATTCATGTACCACAGTCCACGTTGTGCTCTGTTTTCATTTCTTCATTCCTTTCATTTTCATAAAATCTCGTTTTTATTTAGTCCTCTTATCTTATTTTTATGCATTACCATAGAGCACAAAAATAAAATCTATCCACATAACTGCTTAGAAGAAGACCTCACAAGATCGTTGCATAAGAAAATGGTTCATGGCTATGTACGAAGTGGCAAGTAGTTCCTGTTCCGTGCGCGACACTCATGTATTTAAATTCATTGCGGCCTTTGAAATGTCAGACAAATTCCCAGAAAGGGACTTATTGCCTGCTTGGGCCCATCGGGCCATTTACCAATTTAGCAATTTCCTGACTCCGAAATCCGTCGTAAATTTTAGTTTTCTACGATACGGTTATATTGCCCCGTCAGTCCCATCGCGAAGGTTTAGAGTCTTTAGAATTTTCTCGGGTTGACTGTCCCTATTCTTTACCGTCATACCTTTTTTAACTTTACCGCTTACACGTGAGCGCAACATGCACACGTGCATACAGCATGTTTTTCCATCTACACAGCAACTAGAAATTTTCGGATTTCACCCAACCGTATTAGACAGCTACCGACCAACCACGAGGCTGGCTATTCGATTTTAACCGCCCNTCTAGTTATTTTCTAACCACGTGCAGGACACTCCTTCGAGAAAGAGTGCCTCGCATTGTCCATGGCCAAATGTTGCTCAAATGTTCTTCAGGCCGCCTCATTCCAATCAGATGGTTCAACACATTGGATTCATTTCGTCGCATTTCATAACTGACAAAGCATATTTTGATGTAATTCTTGGATACCCACCAATGTCCTCGTCGAAAATGACATATCGCTTGATTGAAATTTCTTTCAAAGAATGTACGTTTTCATACAGTGTCATCAAATTGTATGCTTCGTATGCATGGATCGGACTAATTCCGTCGTTACTCTTATCGTTGGAGTTAGTTTGGTACTCGCGGTAAAATGCCATTTATGCGCTAATCGTTAGTACATTATCACATTTTCACTTTCCAATAAAATAATAGCACGTGGTCATCTAATCGCATCTTACGTTGGATCTCCTGCTTCGAGACTATAGATCCGCGATTATTACAATGAAAAAGAAAAATATTCACTTCATAATTAATTATTTGTTATCAGGAAAACGTGTGGTGATTTTATGTAAAAGAAAACCTCAAGGTGTTCTCGCGAGGACTCAAATTCGACGAATGACCGCGCTCGCTTGCATTGCTCTTATCCGCTGTTCTATATATATATTTTTTTAGTCACAAATATAACCGGTTCTCATAATAACTATATATGTGGAAGCGTAATGCGTGATCCGGTCACTTCTCTGACAATATAGTTCATATGTTGCAATGCGCCTAGTCAGAATTCCGGGCACGCTGGCAAACAGGGGGGACAGATCGGGACCGGTAGAGAAATCAGCCCTCCGCGAGGTCGGCCGGCGGAGGTTCGCCCGAAGTACGCAGGACCACTTTTAGTAGGGCGCCAGGCGCGAGAAGCGCGCCGCGGCCCGCGGTTTCCCGGCCGGGCGAGGCCTACGTCGCGGAGCAAGACACGGCCCCCGATCGCCGGCAACCCAGCCCCGCAGAGGTCCTGGGGACTTTCCGCGGCACGGTAGAGACGGGGGGTTCGAAGTTCACGGGATTGTCAAAGAGGCTGAAGGAGAACGGTTAAACAAAATAAAACCTCCGACGTTCCGTTAATATGCGATACGGTAGCTCTTTATTAGGAACTCGAATTAGGCGGGATAACACTCTCGGTAGGTCGGACACGGACTTCTGGATCCCGCCGGCATAAAACGACACGACGGGGGCCACTCGGCCCCGCGGGACGGGAGGCACGGCCTACCCTCCAGAGCGCAACGCTCTCCACGACTCCGCTCGCTTCACGGCCCGTCACGAATCGACTCCGGAAGCAGCGAGTAATAATTTCACCAGAAATACTTCGGAAGCCGCGGAATCACTTCTACAATGCACGGACATAAATCGCAACGAGAGCTAACCGATCAGAAACGCGGGAATTGACTATCGGCGCGTTCGGCGCACGCGGTCCGACGCCATTACCGATTGGCCAGGAGGTACGCGCCGAGGAGGATCACATGAAAATTATAATGCGGACAGAACGGAAACGGACTCTACGATAATCCCTTGTGGGTTTGCTCACCCTCTACGATATGCAGCGGTAACGGCTCCCTTTTTGGTGGTGACAGTACGCGAGACGGTAGCAGCTTGGAAGTACACACGTCCGTCGGCGCTCGGAGTATCCAGGACTATAAGGGTCCGAGCGCCGGCAGGACCGCCGGAAATTAGGAAACCCCTTACTAGATTCTTCTCGCGTACGTGAGACCGTTTGGCACTACATGATTAACTAGGCCTACGCAAGATGTCAGGACACGTCTCGCGGCGCGCCACGTACCGTCCCGACCCCTGAAGACCGTCAATTTCGCGATAGTCAAACGTTCCCCTTGAAGATCCTCCCCGACGTGGCCTTTACTTATACATTTTTACAGGTTACATAATAAACGCATTACTTACAATTAGGGACTGTTCCTGGATACCCCGAGTGTCACCATCCAATACTGGAAAGAATTTAAACATGCATAAATATTTTCATAACTAAAAATGGTTGCTCGTCACAATGAATTTTTTGGATACCGGAGCGGGGAGGAGTCCCTCTGGCAATCATTAGAATAAGTGTTGTATTGTTGTAAAAATATGTAAAACTTGCGACAGACGCAGAGGTGCGCAGGCATCGGGCGCACCGTGCGCGCGGAAATAATTTCGACAGGCTCACGAACAGCGCGCGAGGCCCCAAATTCGGGGGTCCTGCTGCCATCAGTCGGCGGCCGCCCTAATTAGGCGGCCTAGTGACCTACTTTAAACTAGGCGAGATGGCAGGTCGGGGCCCGGTAAGAGGTTCCGCTAGGCCCGCCAGGAGGACACCGGAGCCGGAATGTAGGACTTTCCGGCGCATCCGGCATTGCCAGAGGGATCGTCAACGAGGACACTCCTGCCGATAATCCCGTCCCGCTTGGCGCCGTCCCGTTGTTACTGAAGGGCGCCGTATCGTCGTTCCCGAGAGGCGCCGTGCCGTAGTCCCGAAGGGCGCCGTCCCGCCACGCCTAAGCGGAGCTGAGGAGCAAGGAACATCCCGGCCGAGTGGACCTCTGACCGGTGAGCCCGAGTCTGCCCAGGGGGCCTTTTAGACCGCCATTCCGTCCGTTGACCGTGAGCCGATACCGCGCCGCGACCGCCGCCATTTTGGTTCCCGCCGGCTGGACATTGTGGTAAAATCTTAGCTGCCGTGCGTGCCTCCCGAGAGTCTTGGGGGAGGACTTTTACCTCCGTCGAACGGCCGGGTTCGAACCGCGGAAAGCGCGTCGCCTTTTTCTTTTTTCTTTTAATGTAAAGTCCGACGGGCGGAGACTCCCACCCGCTCGAAAATATCGCGCCCCGTACCGTAACCGCCTAATCCCGGAAAGGGATCGGATTGTCGTTTAGGCTGCCCACGAGCAGGTCGGAGTGGGTGGGAGGCGTAGGGCCGTATCGCGAGCCGGTGCCGAATCCCTGTGCGCAGCTACCGAATGCACCGAGCTCTTATCGGGGCCCTGGGGACACGAAGTAGGTCCGTCCGCGAGGGTGTAGTACCCTGTGCGAATTCCCACCGGGGAATTCGCTCCTGTAATCGCGTCGCACTCGAGTTTTTGCCGTTGGTCCCGTTTTGTTTCGATCTCTCCCCGCTTGAGTTTTTCCCGTACCGTGTGGCGTAACGTCCGCCAAGTTGTGACGCGTTCCCGTGAAGGGCCTAACTGAATAAATCTCCCGAAGGGAGGATCTACCGCAGTCCTGCCGACTAGGGACAAGCAATTCCCGTCGCAATATATTGCAACGTGGATTTCGTCACAATACAAAAGGGCGCTCAAGGTTTGTTCAATATAAAACGTCAGTATTTTCTTACGATCTAGTTCACAAAGCTATCACACCGGTTGGGCGCCAGCCGCACGTCGGCGGCCCTAAATTCTAAATTCTACTTCGCAGAAGTTGCGCGAGCTTCGCGGGTTCCCGGCCGAAACGCGGCTACTTACTATACGTCGCGGCCGTCACTCGCGAACACCCTCGCGTGCCTTGCTACGCGCGTTTCCCCTATAATTTCTACGGGCCTGCCCAAAGAATGTCGCGAATCTTCCCAAAGACTGTCGCGTATTGTCCCCTAACCGTTTCACTGATTTTTCCCCTATAACTTATTTGGGCGGGGACGTTCGATGACCCTTTCTTAAAAGCGGGCTTCCTGTGACCCGTCGGTCTCGGTCCTTTATTTCACAACTACGCGTACTTGGACGAACTTTCCTCTGCTACGGCTCTCCTCCTAATTGTCTTCCTGCCTCGGCGGTGACAATTTTTCGACTCCCCGCCGGTCCCGGCGCACACGCGTTGCCGGGTCCTTTTTCGGCAGTTTCCAGGGGCGCGGATTGGCCGAGCGGCCTCGCGAGCAGAGCGTTGATTGGCCCCGGCCCGGCGGCGCCGCGTCAGCCAACCAATCCTCCCGCTCCCCCCGGAGCGGCGCGGCGACGGCGGCTCGGGCCTCGCCGCGCACTACAGGACCGCAGGAGTGGCCCAATCTCCTCAACTATTTCAGGGCCGCCTGGGCGAACCCTGAGGCGTACAGCCCTTTAAGGCCGTAGCTACCTACTCCCGAACATCCTCTATCGCCCAGAGTCGTCCCTTATCCGGTACTAAACCCTTATTTTCCCTATTCTCCCGTTTCTTTCCCATAAGTTTCCCCAGCGATATCCCTTAATACCTGTTCGGGCGTTCGCCAGTGACGCTCGCGCGCAACTTATTAGTTCTAACGGTATATTGGGCGGGTCGGTAGCTACTCCTTCCTCTTCGAGGACGCGATTTCCCTTTAATGTGGGGGAGCTACCGATCCACCACATTACAATATATACATTGGCGAATATGGGGACGTTTTAAAAAATTCATATATAATGCAATAAAATTGCTCCAAATCATGAGATACATCGATATACATACTTAATTTTATATATCTCGTAATACTTTTTGAGATATATTCGAAAAAGGTACGGTTCGTCTTATTTGAGGACCTTTCGGATGCAGTACCTCTTTTGTATAATATGAGGACATTTTATATATCCATATCGGCGAATATGGGGTCATTTAGAAATAGTCATATATCATGCAATAAAATCCTTTGCAGTAATTAAATACATCGATATACATAGTTTTTTTTACATCTCGTGCTATTTTGTTTATATATATTTAGGAAAAGTCACGGTTCGCCTTATTTGAGGACCTTTTACGAAAGGTAGTTGTTTCTCCCTTGTATAATGGGGACATTGGAAGTATCGGTACAGGCTTAAGTGAGATTTGTTTGAAAATATATATGTGCGGTACAAGAATAATTCGCAAGGACGAGATACATCGATTCAGGTATTTATTTTAATATGTCTCCTTCTATTGGTTAAGCTACGCTAAAATACGTAAAGGATCGTTTGACGCGAGAACCCTTTTTATGCATATAGTATACTGTGATGTGTCGGAGGTACGCGACGCGACACCTATGTAAGNCATCTGTACTCAAATCACTGGAAGAATTTAATGTGAGACTAATTTAATATAATGACGATAATGACAATACTTTGTCAGATGATTATTAACCTTGGTAAATACTGTTATTACATATCTGATCCAGTTTCAGAGAACAGTTACAGTGCGAGATTTGTAAATGATTCTGATTTAAGGATACGAACTGAGAGAGAGAGAGAGAGAGAGAGAGCTAGGTAAATCCCTGAGCTTACACATCAAGTGTAACTACAGGATCAGAGTTCAATAGAAAGACGTTAAATATATTGGTAATAGTTTTTTCGAGCCGATTGATGAACATGGTCGTTTCTTTCGTCCCTAAAATAGCAAACATCAAACATAGGTCACGTCAGCTTTCAAAAGCAAATGTACTATATACTAGCTTTGTGAACACCCAGTGAACACTGTTATATAACTATTGGGTAAATGTTATGTTTTCGAAACTAACATGTTACGTTGCATAAAAGTACCATGGAGGTTAGACGTTAGTTATTATTTTCCACTCAGTAAGGTAACGTGTTGTGTAACATGTTATATTAATGTTACATTAACGTTATAATATCAATTACCTTAACATAATATTAATTTTTCATACATTAAATAAAAAACATCACGCAATTTTATCAAAAATTAAATAATTCTTTATTTTTAATTATTTTTTGGTACTTGACAATAGTTAGATATTAAATGATAAATCAGACTTTCAATGAAATTATGTAATGATAAACTATCTGATTTTATTTAAAGACAATTAGGATTTCATTCGACTAGCAAACAATGACAGATAATGTATAGGAGCGTAGGAATTAAAGTCACATTTCTTTATATGAGTAGTAAACAAAATATGACATATATTAATCTTATGTCATTTGACGATGAATTATGACGATGATGTAATAAAATAATTGACAGTTAGCACAAATGTAGTGCCGTTTTGTTACAAATATGTGCTGCATATACACAGTAATATCAAGACGTTAACATAATATAAGATGAGGGTAACAAAGTTATGCTACATTTATATAGATATGATGGTAACAAATGTTATGTAACCTGTTAGCTTCATGTTACATAACTGTTAAGTTACTGCATTGTAACAAATGTCATATAAGTAGTTAGCTCTATGTTACGTAACTGTTAGGTTATTACATTATAACAAACGTTATTTGTTAGTTTTAAGTTACGTCACTGTTAGGTTTGGTGTTCAGAAGGCATGCGTCTAGAACAGACAGTAGTGAGAAATAACAGACGAAATGAACGGGTCGAGAATATTAGATGTGTAAACTATTCGCAAAAGTAGTCATCGAAGCTCGGACTAACTCGGAATATCACTAATAACATCCAAGTTTTTGAAACAATGTTTAAATATTCTTCATCGATCATGGCTCATTGTTACTTTATTTTAGAAGCGTATTCATATTTCAGAAATTTCGATGTTATCACTCTCCAAGTTAGTCCGAGTTTCGATTACTACTTTGGCGAATAGGTTACACGTCTAACATTCTCTTAATTTGTCTGCTAGATCTTCCTACTTTCTGTTCTAGACGAATATTCACAAAGCTAGTAAACAATACATTTTCTATTGGAAGCTGACGTGGCCTACGCTTGATATTGGCTATTATATGGGCGAATGAAACGACCGTGTTCATCATTAGACGAAAAATAACTATTATCAATATTTTTAACGATTTTCTATTGAATTCTGATCTTGTAGTTAGTAAGAAGCGACAAAAAGCAAGGGTAAAGAAGGAACGTCTTTTAAAAGAAGCCCTAGATTTATTACAGCTTCCCGTACATGTTCATGTCCAAGTCGATGACAACGATGACGCTAATGAGGCCTTCCATGATGATGATGATGCGGACAAAGATGACGATGTATACGATGTAGTGCAGTAAATTTCTAATGACTAAAATCATTCATAGGGCTACTTTATTATATTACTTGTACTGATAAGTTGTGCAAACTATTTTCTATTAATTTTATGAACCAAAATAACTCAGGAGACTGCATATATGCTTTTTCTTTACACCACTAAGGGAACCGGAGAGAAATATGCAACTTACAAATTCACTCCATGACGGTTCGATTTAATGCCAGTCTTGACCCTCTCTGGCCCCACAGTGCAACGTATAAAATCCCGCCTCTAATGAGCATTTCAGTTTACTAAATATTTCAGTAGTGTCGATCGAGAGGCTCAAGATCAAATCTGCTTACTAAACATTAATACAATCAAAGAATACAAGAGTATTCTATATTCTTTAATGTAGTGCAGATGTACGATTTACTGGGTTCGGGCCCTATAAATCCCGGATTTAGGAGTATGATGAAGATGGAATCAGGAGAACTCCAGCCATAATTGTCGCTTTCATTGTTGATACATGTATGGACTATTGGCTCGTCGTATTCTATCATGCATTGACAGCTCGAAAAGCAAGATAGTTCTGATAAAAATTGTTAAATTTGTTGTATTTAGATATTTTCATTTTAGATATTTTTATGACGAATACATTTTTTTTTACGGGGGGGCTTCGCCCTCCACCCCCATCGAATCTTCGCCCATCGACTCCACCACGTGCTTCGCCCCTAAACTTTGCAGGACTGATTACTATTATCGATTTTACTGTTAACTATTTATAAAAAAAATAAGATATGATCCGTTTGTATTTAAATTCATTTTTTTTTAATGCAAAACTTTGTAACAAATAATTACCAAAACTTGGCGCAACGGAAACCGTAGTATCCCCAAACTAAAAAAGAGATTAACTTGAATTTTGTTGAGTACCTATGAAATCGTACAATCTAATTCTATTCCATGTATACCTACATCTCGATATATTTGGAAATTCACTTCAAAGCTTCGCATTACATGCAGAGTGAAAGTTAATTGATTATTAATAAGGTATGTCACTTCATCTGATACCTTAAAATGGTATGTTTGCGTCCTTATTGTTATTTTTACTCTGTTATTTTGTGCTGTGATCAAGAAACTCGGTAGTGTTTCGAGCATATGCATTTTCTCGTGAAACTCGTAGCGTTGATCAATTCGATAAACGCGCTCTGCGCGTTGAGTTCGACGAGACGCTACCGAGTTTATATACAATAAGGATCGAGATATCAGGAGTGAGGGAAATAGAAATATTATGTATTTATTGCTACAGATAAAGAAATGAAATTCCGATCAACTCAGAAATTCAAGCAAAAAGTCAGGAATTTTAAGAAATTTACCAGGCTCTAATACCTACTATCTACGTAAAGTTAGGGCTCAGTAAAGTTTTCCACCCTCTCAGAATCGTGTTCTGTTATCGTCATCGTCGTCCCTTCAGTCACGGACGATCATTTTCGCACCCCACATGGCAGGTCAACTTTCGACGACTTTTCGTACGATAAACGACGGCACCCCTTGCGGGGTAAACAGGAACTACGGCGCTCAGCGCTGTAGCATCCTAATAATCTCTTATAATTTCGGTGCATTAGAATCACGGCGACAATGAGAACATAAAAATGATCAAGAATTAAAATAAACAGTCAATATTCTAGGTTATGGACACGTTTAACATCTGTAATGAAGAATACATAATGAAAATGTTTATGTTCAGCATGTCAATATTGAATTTCAAGGTACAATTAAAGAATGTTAAAATAAGTACTACTGAAAAAACTGGTAATTGTTAGACTTTCAGATTAAGATCTGTATATTTTAATAATTTAAAAATGAGTATGGAGGAAAATACCAGTCATCGTTGGACCAGTTCATTCGTACTCATTTTTAAATTATCAAGAAACAAGGAGCGTAGAGTGACTTGAGAAACGCGCCTTGCGCGTTGAGTTCGAGCGAGGCGCTAGAGAGTTCTATACAGTAACTATGGAGATTTCAGGAGGGGGGGAAATAGAAGTATTATTTCTTTATTGCTACAAATAAAGAAATGAAATTTTGAGCAGCCCAAAAAATTAAGCAAAAAATCAGGAATTTTTTTAAATTTACCCAACTCTGATTGCTGCTATCTACACAAAGATATGATACAGTCAAGTTTTCAGTCCTGTCAGAATCGTGTTCTGTCATCATCATCGTCGTAGCCCCAGCCACAGATTACTTTTTCGCATAAACATGATAGGTTAACCTTCTACGACTTTTTGTACGACATTCGACGGCACCTCTTGCGGGGTGAACAGGAACTACGACGCTCAGCGCTGTGGCATCCTAACCTCTTTCGATTTCGGTACATTCGAATCACGGCGAAAATGAGACAATAAGAAAAAGGATTAAAATAAACTGTCAATATTTTAGGTTATTAACCCCTTCAACATTTACGATGAATAATTCAAGTAAATGCATGATGTAAATGTTCATGTTCAGCATATCATTGTTGAATTTCAAGGTACATATGTGTACAATTTAAAAATAATTACGTATGAATACCACTCATTGTTGGACTTCAAGATCTAAATGATTTAATAATTAGAAGATGAATTCGAATGAATACTAGTCATCGTTGGACCTCAAGATCTGTACAATTTAATAATTTAAAAATAAGTACGAATGAATACTAGTTACCGTGAGACTTTCAGATACATATATGGAAGATACAATATCTTTTTCCAAATATACTGTAATGTATTCAAATAAAATCAAATGTGATATAGATACATTTATTATTCCGATAATGATATTTTTCGTCCAAAATCATGCCCGCGATTTTGAGGTTATCAGCACTGGACAATGATCGATGCTAACACTAACTTGTAAGATGTAATTTGGGGGGTACTAAGCAGGTGTGCAAGGCACAAGGGCGGCCCAAATAAGGGG
>NW_019395253.1:0-22746 GCF_000612105.2 Orussus abietinus | reverse complement strand
GATACGGAGCCTTTGTGCGGCTTCGCTTCCTCACGAATTTTCCTTTTCCTTAACGACCTCGGAACCTACACCCACGTGAGACATGGGACAAGACAGGGCCATTAACAAAACTAAATTCTACTCGTAGATGGCCAAACGCGCGGGAAGAAGGGTCGCTCTCCGGGGGCTGTTCGCGAAATTAGAAGGCAGACCCAAACCCCCTTCGCGTCGAAAACCCGCGAAGAAGACCCCAGAAAAGTCAACCAACGCGCCAAAAACCCCGGGGAAGCCCCTGTCATTATCAGACAGACAAATAGCCGCCGCGAAGGCGCTCATCCAGGCCTCGAATCCGCGGACCACGGAAAGGTCGTTTCCTCCGCGGCTAACATCCGTGGAGATCCGGACCCCCGTCTGGAGGCTCATCCCGCTGGATCTCCCTCCAGTGGAAAACCGGAGGAAAATCCCCAAGGGAGCTCCTGTAATAATTACTTTAGACTAATAAAATTTTATTCAACGGGCTTATCAAACGAATGTCTCTCCCTTCCTCACGATCCCAGACGTAACAGTATCCTGATAAGTTGGGGTTTTTTTCTGTTATAGAAAAATCCCTATATTTTATCAAAGAAAAGGCAAGTCTGGGAGAGGTGAATGGTCTGAAGACAGTTTGAAAAATGCAGTCAAAGCTGTTAAGAATAAGGAAATGGGAGTTAATGCTGCAGCAAAAGCGTTTGGCATACCGAAAACTACTCTAAAAAGGCGCCTTAAGTCACAGAGTTTTAATAAAGGTTCCATGGGTAAAAACTCATTGTTAGGAATTGAAAACGAAAAAAAAATCGTTGGACATATAACAAAATTACAATCAAGGGGGTTTACTCCAACTAGAGATTTAGTACGCTGCATGGCTTATTATTTAGCAAAGAACCTGCAATTGAAACATAATTTCAATCATGAAACCAAACAAGCAGGCCACGACTGGCTTTCTTCTTTTCTTGTACGCAATCCTGAACTTTCCATCCGGCAATCTGTCAGAGATCCTGACATATCTGGAGAAGTTAAATAACGATTAAGTTATTTCGGGGATGCCATTGGAGATCCCAACGTCCGTCGAGTTATTGGAGATTGTTGTCAGCAATGAGTAGTGCAACATAAAGATATAGCTAAATTGGTTCATGACATATGCAGTGAAAACGGAATTGAATAAATTGATTAATTAATTATCTCGTGTTGTTGAATACGACCCGAGCCATTAGAGAAGATTCCAGGTCACCCATGAGGTGCTCTCGCTTCGGATCGGCCCGAAAGGTGAACCAGTGCAAGTTACGAAAAATACTTTGGTGTTTGTTGAACCATCTGATTGGAGTGAGGCGGCCTGAAGAACATTTGGGCAACATTTGGCCATGGACAATGCGAGGCACTCTTTCTCGAAGGAGTGTCCTGCACGTGGTTAGAAAATAGCTAGAGAAAGGACTCGAAATTTATGACCAATTAGGGGGGTTCTTCAAAGTGGCCACTTCAGGGTCTGCCATGGCGACGCATTTCCAAAAGGGTATCGTATGGCTACCAGACATCGCGAACTTTCTCCAGGATTCGAGGAAGTCTGTGCCGACCTGGAAAAACGAACCTTTGGGAAATGCTGTCCTAAAGTCAGCCAATCAGGGCTCAGCATCCCAAGTGCATCCCTTCCTAGCTTTCGACAGAGGAAAGGGAAGAAAGTGCATCGCGAATGCAACTTTCCACATTTTTGAGATTAGACTCAACTAGGACTTCGAACAATTCGGATGTTTTGTCTCCGCACTGGGACCTACTTGTTAGTGCGTAACCAGGACACGCGATTGTACCGCGAATTCATATTGACAAATTGTATTCTCTATCCGTTATTTTATTAGTACAATAAATTGTTATTGTTGTGTTTTCATTTAAATTAGTGCGTGGTGCAAATTCAACGGACCCTGAATTTACCCGCCAGGAACTTAACTCAGCGCTCACTTCTAAACGGCGCAAACAGTGTTTAACGGGTTAAAACACCTGGCGACCTATTTTTCGGATAACGAAGTTTGTGCCACCTGTGGAGGATCCACGGCACTGTTGAAAGTTTATTGACATTTACTGCGACTTCAGAGGTTCGATTGCCTTTACACATGTCAAGAACCTGCACTGTCTCACGGACGACGATTACCGGTGAGGTCCGGGGGAAGTTTTAACCTATCGTTTCAGGGAAGAGGCTGTCTTTCTGACTCTCCTAATCCGTTGCCCGGTCACATTCTAACCTATCTTTTCGTGGTAAACTAAGAAATGTGCTTTTCCTCGCTTTTTCACGTTTCTTTGTGCTGTTTCTCACTACCATATCTCTCACGCTCTTTCGTGTTTTCTTACACTTTTCGTTTCCTATGACGCTCTTTCATGCTTTCTTCAAAGGCCGAAGAAAGCACGAGAAAATGTGAAAGAGCATCAAAGGATGCAACAAACTGCGAAAGAGCATCAAAGAACGCGAAAGATAGTGAAAAAGAGCGCGAAAAAACGTAGAAAAAAGGAAAAAAGCTAAAGAAAGGATGAGATAACATGAGAGAATTTTAGAGGGTGCGAGAAAGATTGAGGGAAAGAGGAAATAAGTTGAGAAACAAAGAAATACATAAAGTAATTTCAATTTCTACTGACATTTTTTATTTTATAATGCTAATTAGAAACAAATTATATTTATTAAAGTAATTAACTAAATAAAAATAATAATTCGGACAGCCCTTCGCCCTTACACCTACTCTTCAGCGCCTGGTATACCACCGACCGCGTGATTTCCCGCGTCCGTGGTCCCAAGAGAACGCTGTAACATTATTATTGTATTATGTAATTTATCATTCTAAAGTTATAGTATAAAAATGAAAAATTTATGTGTATACACACTTCATATGTAGTACCTCCTCTCCTGTCGCCGCTGCTGTGGCAGTTGCTGCTACGGCTGTGCTGCTGCGGCTCTTGCTGCTACGGCTGTGCTGCTGCGGCTCTTGCTGCTGTGAAAGCATCGACGATTGTATACTTACTCAGAAACCACTCGAACAACCACCAAAATATTAACACTCACAAAATATTTTGCCACTCAAAATTAATTACTCTTCGATTAATCAATGACTGTGACAGCACCGAAGAAGTTATGACTGCTACAGACGAGAAATATCCCCTGGCCTGATGATCAGGTTAATTCCCTACCTACAGCGTCACGTTATCCCAGTAGCCGTCTAGCGGTGGAGAAGTGTAATATGACAAGATCGCTTGGCACGAAGGAGGTTTTAAGGTCCGAAGGAAAGCTACTTGAAACGGAGGATCGAACATGGATATCGAAAAATTAATCAATGAAATGAAGGCGAGGCTCGCTACATGGAATAGAAATTCCAACAATTACCACAAATGAGATATTATCTCGCAGATGTGGGAAGAAATTGCCAGGAGTTGTGAAGCCAACAGTAAGTATATTCGAACTGTTCCTCAAAATTTAAGGATGAGAGCTTATTATTAGTTTACCGACATCAATCGTCGTGTGCAGTTTGTTGCTAGTTATGTCTGGAAATTGCGTGTAAGAAGCAGTGTCTAGAAGTTATCAAAAATGGTCATCATGGCCAAGAAATCTTTTTTCGTAGAATGATCAGCAGAAATTAATTTTCACTTGGAAAATATTTATATTGTGCTCATATTTGTGACTGAAAAGGGCCAATGTTTCAACCGAAATTGTGGAAGAAGTCATCATTTTCGATACTGCTACAGTAGTAGGGAGTGACCGGTTCTGGGCAAATTAGTATGCGTGCACACGTGCACGTACACACACGCGCGCGCGCGCCGGCCTAAGTGTGTGACCCCCTCCCCATACCCTTGCCGACAAGCCCCTGGACCCCTTCGTGTGTGTGCACACATGCACAGGCACACACATATGCGCACCGCTGGCCTATGCATGTGAGTTTCCCTCACCCCCAACCGCCTTGCCGGCAAGTCCCCGCCCGTTCGACCCCGCTTCGCCCCTTAAAACGTTGACGCAATGTTTCCTCCCTCACCCCCCACGGACAACACCTTCGAGATCGGAATTAGTCGTCCGCCATTCGATTTCACGAATTCTGCCAACCGCCACTCGATTCCAAGAATCGCGTCGGCACCTTTGTTCCCCCTCGCGACGCAACGGCAGAAGATTCGCGACAAAATTCGGAGAATTCCCGTCGATTTTGGGGGACAGCCGTTATCTCCCCCGACGTTGGAATCCGTCGGCTCTCATCAACCATTAGACACCGGAATATTTGCGACGTAATTCTGAGAATTCGCGATATAGGTATCGGGTGGCAAGGAGATTAAAATTTTGCGACGCGCGAACGTCATGACTATCGAAAGAAAGGGTCGGATCGAATGATTTTCCAACCAGTAATAAAATACAGAAATTTCAAATTTCACTCTTTAAACCAATATTATTGGAACGAATCGAATTTTTTATCCGGCACCTCTTCTGGAACCTTACTTCGAGGTTGCATTGCCAGAAGAATATCTAGAACCGTCGGCAGGATCCGATGGATTATGATCCAACATTGCATGTGAATTATTGTTGTCGAAAATGATCTTTCAGGTACATCCAAGCGCCGTATCTACTCTTGGTACCGATCTCGTCGAAATTGCTTTCTCTCCCTCATCTCCTGTTGAAACTGCTCTCTATTCCTCGTATCTCGTTCCCTTCCGTGCGATTGTTCCATTTTTAGGTTTTCGAATGTCACCTCAACGTTTATCATTTGCATACAAACTCTACAGTATCGTTGCGCCGTCATTTATTCCTAACCGAATAGTCTGGAAACGCGCGAAGGATGTCATCATCCAAGTGATAGGGTCTTATCGTTTAATTCCTAGAAGCCCTTGAAATCTTCGCATTTATAAAGCCCCTAAGGATGTGCCACCGCCATTGTTTGCAAAGCCTTCGCGTGTGATTAAAATGAATTCTGCAAAGTGTAAGAAATTGATTGAGGTTATAGAGGGGGCGTATAAACTTTTGAAGAAACGAAATTCGAACGCGTAAATTGAAAAGTGGGTAAAATTTGGTGTTCGGAATATTAGGCTCCTCTGTAAAAGTTTGAAGAAAAGAACGTTACGCTAACGATCGGGGAGAAGACAAGGATCTTAACGACCATCGGAACGTTAAAATCTCTTTATGAAAAGTTTAAATGATATCGAAAAAGAGGCGAAGGGACTATAAGCGAGAGATGAAGTGGCAGAGTACACTGGGGTGACATGGAATCGGCCTTCAAGGGAAGAATAAGGACCGGAGTGATAACGAACCTGCGATGCAAGGACTTGAAGCATATCCTAGAAGATTCAAGAAAATTGTTCACTACCAGGGTGAATAACGTGCTTCGAAAGGATGAAAATGTGAAAGTGAACGCCGTCTTGTCATGTAAATTCGAGACTACGAATGGTTGTGAGATCGTCGAAGAGATAAAATTCTTCAATGCTAGAAATGAAATTATTCTACTTACCTACTCTACGAACATCGACGAGTGGTTTAATGTGAACGTGACAAATAAATTGTTGACGACATCGAAGACTTCCAGGAAAGAGAATCGGGCTGGTCACTATTGGAAATTATAAATTTGACGGTGAACATCAACAGCTACATTCCTATCTACAGTGGCTTGTCGACCTTCATCGAATTACCGGAAGACATTTAACGCAAGAAAGCAGTTGTGAACATTCAGAATAGTAATCCCTTTTGCTTCCTCTGGTCGATAAATGCAGCTCTGCGTCCAGCGACGTGTCATGTAAACTTAATCGATTCGTACCCGCATTTCTGTTTTAAATTTTCCTATGAGTTTGAAGGACGTGCCAAAGTTTGAAAAGATGAATGAGTTGAAAACTAACATTTACGGTACAGAACGCGATAAAAGTAGTAGCGTGATCGTACCGATTTATCTAAGTTAGCAACGTTCGGATAAAGAGACGATTCATTTACTTACGTTGGTAACAACCATTTTTTGAAACGATGTAGATGACAGCGTGTATCATTTTGCATGGATCCGAAATCTATCGCGGTTACTGAGTTCATAAATTTCAAAACTTGGTCACTATACCAGATTGCGATAGACGTCCGTGTCACTTTAGATTAGAAAGCTCTTTCGAGAAACATAGACTCAATTGCATGAGTAGTAATAAATGTAGAGTGGAGTTACCGAAGTCGAACGATAAAAGTAAAAAATTCGAAAATTATAAGCACAAGGTCCTCGCTCCATTCGTTATATATGCCGACATCGAATACATGTTAGAACCAGTTACAGGTACGTCTAATTCACCAAATACAGCAGTTTACCAGAAACATGTTCCACACAGCATCGCGTATTATTTGTAATGTAATTTCGACGACTCTATTTCCAAATTTAAAGTTTATAGATGGAGACGATTGCGTGGAATGGTTAATGAACGAGTTAAAAGAATTAGCTCAGTTCGTAGAATTTTGTCTGAAATGCATCGTAGCGATGGAACCGCTAAATTTTGAACAGAGAAACGAATATTACTCGACACAGATCTGTCGTATTTGTGAAAGACCCTGTATGCCTCAGGATGTGAAGCATCGGGATCAGTGCCATTTTACGGTGATATGTGGAGGCCGAGCGGATGCGAGGCCGGGGAGATTCGGGTAGAGATTACCTGAATTTTGCGCGTAACGAGTATTCCAATCTTGCGAGGAGATTGATCCGAGCGGCTACATCAACTCCTCTGGTGGAATCTATGGAAGTGAAGACTGGAAGTGGGGTTTGAATGAATGGCAATGTGGGCTAGTGTGATATGATGGTTGCATGAATTCGTCAGTGAGATTTAGTTTATAATCAGCTGGGAGGAGCACCCGAGATGCCTTGACCTAATTTTCTCGGGGTTATTGTACTTCCGCGTCGCGGCGGTTCGCTGTCGCGATAGCGCACTTTAGCGGCGGTAGGTTACTGATCGCCGGAGTGCTGACGCAGGAATTCTTTACTGTTGGAATGGCGGTCTACGCCTGACTCTAATCTATCTCGCGATGCTGAGATTTCGAGCTCAGCTGTTCGAAGGAAGTTAATGAGATCTTATTCTATCCAGTTAACTGGAGCAAGGCATGGAATTCGCGATAATGGTTAGAATTCGGTTTGATCTGAGATGAGGGGTTAAAAAGTAAACTAGAATGGAATGAAGATGAATTGAGCTTGCAAAGGATCCTCTACCTGGCTTGATCAGCGGCCTGATTCGGTGATACTCTCCTTTGATCGACCCAGCCGGATGACTGCGCGTGGACACCTTCGTCCCGTGGCGTGCCCTAGGGTTGGAGGTCTCCTAGAAGCCTCCCGTCCAACGGAAGTCGCCATGCCGTCGTCTGTTCCTGACACGGTGCGCTGGGATCGCTGGAGTAGCGCATGGCACTACTGCGGCTCGCAGGATAGATGGTCTTCGACAGGGAGTCTGGCGGTCTAGGACTCTGACTTGCAAGGAACGGAGTACGTAAGACCAGGAGCTCCACTCGAGGTTGTCGACGGATGCTGACGTTGACTTAACTTGAAAAGACTAACTGCCCTAACTCCCTACCTCTCTGCATTGACTGACGGCTGGTTTTATTGGCAGGGTGTTCCAATTGGTGGGAGGTCCTAGAGCCCAGGTGTGGGTGGTGCTTCTGAGTCGTACTGACGCGTTGTGTAGTCATCACGTTGTTCGCCCCGGGTCGATCGATGACTTTTGGGGTCGTCTTGGCCGATGAACTTAAAAACGGCGATGAAAATTATCACGCCAATTCTATGTCTCGCGAAAAATTCTCTGTATCGGACGATTCGACCTCGACCCGAGGGCACGAGGAAGGTCGCTCCATTTTTCCTATTTCCAATGGTGCTCACAAGCCTTTATCCTCCGAAGACAATGAGCAAAGCATCTTCGATATCCTGCGCTTAGATCACCTAAATCAGGAAGAACGATCAAGCGTAGAAACTCTAATTCGCGAGAACATAGACCGCTTCTATATCCCCGGAAAACATCTGGGAACAACAAACGTGCTAACGCATCCAATTCCAACCACCGACGATACGCCGATCAACACGAAGCAGTATCGTTATCCACCAATCCACAAAGAAGAGATTCAACGCCAAGTCGGAGAATTAATCGATCAAAGTATCGTCAAACCTTCGTCATCTCCCTACAATTCTCCGCTCTGGATTGTACCCAAAAAACCAGACTCACAAGGGAATAAGCGATGGCAAATGGTAATAGACTACCGAAAATTAAACGAAAAAACAATCGGAGACGCATATCCTCTCCCAAATATCACCGAAATCCTCGATCAGCTGGGAAGCGCCAAATACTTCTCAGTTTTCGACCTCGCGTCCGGTTTCCATCAGGTACCTATGGATCCGAAAGACCGTCATAAAACGGCTTTTACAACACCCCATGGTCATTATGAGTTCAACCGAATGCCGTTCGGACTCGAAAATGCACCTGCCACCTTCCAGCGACTCATGGACAGAGTCCTAATGGGATTACAAGGGGCAGAAATGTTCGTGTACCTCGACGACATCGTAATATACGCTAGATCTATCGAGGAACACGAAATCAAATTCAGAAAATTAGCAACACGGTTAAGAGAAGCTAACCTGCTGCTACAACCGGACAAATGCCAGTTCTTGAGAATTTCGCGAAAATTGCGAAACCACTAACTAACCTGTTAAAGAAGAATGCCGCGTTCGAATGGGGTTTCGAGCAAAATCGAGCATTCGATAAATTAAGAACTGCGCTCTGCTCGGAACCGATTTTACAATACCCGGACTTCACCAAGCCTTTCATCTTAACCACTGACGCATCGGGATTCGCGATAGGAGCAGTGTTGAGTCAAGGAGAAATAGGAAAAGATCTGCCTATCGGATATTCTTCAAGAAGCCTCAACGGAGCCGAGAAAAATTACTCAACCATCGAAAAGGAATTATTGGCCCTCATCTTCGCGAGAAGGAAAATATTTTCTTTTCCAACTGGTACTACCCAAGATCCAGGCCTACCCAGAATCACGAAGGCAACTGATATCAACAAGTTACTGGAATCTTTACGCACCGAAACCGACCATCTAGGAATCAAATTATTCAGCATCTCGAAGTCATCCGCCATCACAGGGATCCAGTGGCAGACAATCGAGAATTCAATAAGGATACACTTTCTCAACTCAACTATAGGAATCTTCATTTGCAAGAAACGAATTATCGAACCTTCGGTCGAACAACGGTACGATATAATTCGGGAATATCACGATACACCACTAGGAGGTCATAAAGGAGTAAATAAAACATATAACCTTATTCGTCAGGACTACTACTGGAACACACTGAAACTCGACGTTCAAGCATACATCCAAGCATGCTCGAGTTGCCAAACCAAGAAACTGACGCGGGTAAAGACAAAACAGACAATGATCATCACCGATACCCCGTTAAAACCCTTCGACAAGGTGTCAATGGACATAATGGGACCTTTACCTCAAACGACGAAGGGACACGAATACATTTTAACAATACAAGACGACCTCACTAAACACCTGACTGCAATACCATTAGCTGAGATCTCTTCAAGAACAATAGCTCAAGCACTGGTCAAGGACTTCATTTGCCGACACGGAACTCCAAAAGCAATTTTAACCGATCAAGGAGCAAATCTAACTAGCGCGGTAATGAAATCGCTAGCTAAACACTTCCGAATAAAAACGCTTCAAACCACCGCCTTTCATCCACAATCCAACGGCTCAGTTGAAAGATCACACCACGTGTTGACCGAGTACCTGAAGCACTATGTCGACAAAAGAAAGGAATGGGACGATTGGCGGGATTTAGCATGTTTCTCGTACAATACCAGTCGGCATGAAGGGACCAACTTCACTCCGCATGAATTACTCTACGGCACACCCGTTAGGCACCCGTCTTCATTCCCGTTAATAGAGGGTTCATTCAGGACATTCAACGACTACCTGACGGACCTCATCATAAACCTCGACGACAAACAAGCGGAAGCCAGAGACCGTCTAATCAAGTCAAAGGAAAAATCAAAAGGCTACTACGACAAAAAGATTCACCCCGAAAACCTCCAGGTAGGAGATGAAGTATACCTGCTAAAGGGTAAGCGGAAAGGAAAATTGGACGACCAATATACTGGTCCACACCAAGTCACGCGAATCACAGAAAAGGGAAACGTGGACATACGAATTTCCGCCGAGAAATTCCAGCTTGTCCATCCCAATCGCTTAAAAAGGGTTAAGATGCGCCCAGGAAGCGAGAGTCAACCAACTACACATGGACAACCTATACAAAATGACATATGTACATAAATATAAACCCACATGAATACATATACATAATCACATATAAACTTTTACATATACATAACGTAATACATATACATAAACACATAAATTTTTACATAAATGTATATATATATACGTAATTATACTACCCTTAGGAAACATAAAACAATCATAACACTAAACAACATATAAACTACCACATAAAACACAAACTCACATATGCACACTATAAGCGTATACCGGACAAACACAGATCTTAAGAATCTAATCTAAAACAAAATCCTAAACAGATGCCGATTCCAACCGCCAGCATCCCGAAGAAGGTTCCAGTCGGAGTGGACGCGTTGTGTGGGGTACTTCCGTACAAACACCAGGAAACATACAGCGGGCTACTCAGGATAGACTGTTACCAAGACAGTCCAGCCGACGACACCCTCTTCGAGCACGAGACCGGAGACTGGTCACTATGTCTCGAATGATTCGAGGAGATCCCAGAAGACCAACATCGTCTGTACTCCGTGGTCACGGAGTACCATCATATCAAACCCCACTCAAGAAGTACCCTCCGTTGCCGAGACTGCAGGATGCTCCTAGTTATCAATAAACCGGCGTTCACCTGCCGCCGGTGTACCTACTACTACATTAAGGACGACGCAAATAAGCAACGGGTGGATTCCGGGGGAGACCTCCTGGGCAGTCTGACCCGGACCCCCGTCATCCCATAATCTCCAACTTACGAGATAAACAATCCTAATGATGATGATAAAATTAACAATAATAATAACAATATAAGTACCCTTTTCTTTTCGTACAGCTTAACTGTTATATACATTTGATTTATTACCTTTTTCCGTAGCATTGAAGTAATCCCATGTTATCACTACTAGTGGAAAATCTTGGTCATGTTTTGTTGATCTTGTACATAATATTGTCAAGCAAAAGAGAAAGAACACCGCAATCATTGAACGTGTCATCTTGAATACCTCTCATGCAGCAATGAGAGATTTTTTTATATTACCAGTTGCAGTTCAGCGTCCATTTAATCTCATTTACTATGTTATCAGTATTATTAATATAACAACGTTCCCATGATAAGCTAAATTAGATACGTCATTCGTTTTCATACAATTCCATGCAAGATAAACCGACCGTTAACATATTTTATTTCTTACATTCCTATCCCCTTTTCCATTCCGATCATACTGAGGGCGCGGGGGCTAGGTCACGCACCCCCTTCTGTATTTCGGATAAACTCTTCTATTTCTTTTTCCCTGTTGCGATCCTCCCAGACGTAACATTGGCACCATTAGTTTCGATAGAACTCCCAGATGGGCAGATTTCTCGCAGGCGATGCAGACAGCTCATTTGCATATAAGACCTGTTATTATTACTTATGTTTATGTTACAATGATCCTACTCCTTCCCGAAGGAGAGGGAAATGGGAGGTTATCATCGAGAAACCACTCTTTTGAGCACCAAATGATATTTTACTATTAAAGGTAGAAATGTACTAGTACACTGACAGGAACATAAGTATAAGTGTTCAAGCCAAAACGCAAAGTCCAATTACCGATTGTTAATATTATATCAAATCATAGCGATACTCGAGCGGACCAGACCACCCGTCTGACATCCTGGCGCCTGGCAGTCCGTTAAGGGTAAGAGGCGACTCTCGAACCCCCGGGGCAGGGCATTCTTTCCCAGCGACCTGGGTGTTCTTTTCCTCTAGTCCATGTCTGCTTTCTATCATTACTCGCATAGTTCACCGTATCCGCAACCCTCTTCGCTTTCTCCGTTTCATGTAAGTCTCGCTCTTGAGGCCCATAACTTAAAACCTCAAGTTCCAAAACATGGTCTCGTACCATCAAGTACTCTTCTATCACCGTGGTCCTGTAGCCCTTGAGCTAGTCCTTTCCCAGAACTCCTCGTCCTTTAGCCCATTTTTTGTTTTCCCCACCTACGACTCAAAATGCATGAACTTTTCCCCTTCTGACTATCCTGCAGCCAATCAGCGCTCTTTGCAAATGTATCCTAACTTTGTCTTAACCTATCCTCGACGACGTTCCTAAACGACTCCTCCCCGGATTCCTGCATCCCGAAGCTCCGAATTCGAACCGCTCTGCCGTTTTCCTCAGATAAAATACATCTCCCGCGAGAACAACGACTCTCCGGTTTTACGCGCTCAACTTCTCGCGCCATCGCTAAGTCCACTCACGCTAGTGGCCCGCTTAATTAGGCATCACTAATCGTTCAGTTCTCTTCACTCCGTGATTTCATTGTAAATCCGCTTGAATTGTTAAATAGTGTAAATATTAATAAACGTATCAGAATTGTTACGCACTTCGTACCTGGCACCGCTCTTTTTCTCTCGCCTTCGCAAGAAGCTCGAACAATAAGTAAGCGGGGTCCTTTCAAGAATGCAAAGCCAGAGGCGGAATTAAATTAATAACCTATTTATTCAGACATTAACGGAATTTAATAACTTCAAAAATGGCCACGGGCGGGCCTATAATTCGGTACCGGCCCGGGCGACGGGGCACGTGCTCGCCCTCGAAGGGACGGTGGCGCGCGACGATGCGCATGAAGTAGAAAAGGTGGCTCTCGGTCCGTCGAAAATCCTCAAGAATTTATGCGATAGGAATACGGAATCAGTAGCAGGCCGATACTACACGGGGCGAAATCCAAATGGGGGGGTTACGGACGAACGACATTTTGCTACGAAAATTAATTAATTAAGTTAACTTACAGCGAACGGGCTGGCGGTTTATAAATTACGCAAGCAAAGTGAATTAGGGGCTTCGGTTCCTTCAAGACAGCAAAATCACAGAAAAAATAAAAGGAAAACGCAAGAACCAGGGCAGCAATTCCTAACGAGACAGCGCAAACCAGTTACGCGAGATACCCAAAGTTAAGGACATGTTAAATTTTCATACTTGATATTTGCTCGGAAATAACGAGAATCTGACTTTCTAAAATCGAATTGAGATCACTGAAATTCGACTATTGATTGAATCGGGAATATTCAGTTTTTGACGATTTGTAATTGGGACGGCTAAATCTAAGGCAGGCGCGGTTCCATAAAAAGGTTACAGCAAATAGACCGATTAGTAATTACAACAAAATAAATCTTCATACTGGGTCCGCTTAAGGCAGCAATTCTTACCTCGCTGGTTCGTGCTTGGCTTGTGCCCGAGACTGCTCGAAAAATAATCCCCGAAATACAATAGAGGCTTCGCCATTCGCGAACATACGAAATTTCCCGGAAGGGATCGGACTTCGCCAAAAACGGAATTAATTTAAAGGAAACTTCGCACTTTGCGAAAAGATGTAATTCATTAACGGGTCGTCCTTCGTGACAAGAAATTATTCCAAGATTCGCACACTGCGCGAAATGAAATAAATTAAATGAAGTTCGCACTTCGCGAAAACGGGAATTAACGTGTCGACCCCTCAAGACAACATCCCAGAGTTCGGTTCGACACGTCTCCCTGGTCCGACCGAGGAGAGAGGCAGCAATGCGATATTTTAATATAAAACGATTTCTCACGCAAGACTTTGGCCGCCCACACGAGACTAGCCCAAGAGAAACAAAAGAGGCCGGTCATACGTGATCATGACCGACAAGATAGCTGACGGGCCGATTGCGTGGCCCACGGCCCGGCGACAACTTACCCGGGGGGAAAAATTCGAAACGGGAAATCTACTAAACCCTATTCAAGATTTACTCAAAATGTACTGTCCGCTCCAACCTCGGGATCGGCGAGTTCGGCGAGTGCAGCGAGGCTCCCTCGGTGAGTAGGCTACCGGCTGCGGCGATCCTTCCCAGATAGCGGCAAAGGTGGTGAGGCAGCGGACATGTGGACGACGGAGAAGACAGCGGAAATTGATGTACGTTTGCACGGCTCGACATTCGTGGACCAAGGAGGCAGGGTTCTCGCCGCGTCCTCCGGGCAGGCTCAGCGACTCCTCCTGCAGGGGGTAGACACTCCTTATGGGAAAGGTGTAACGCTGAAGTTAGTTCACCTACTCCAAGCAAAGACTGCGCTGGTGTCGTGACTTTTCAGTCTAATAGAAAGAGAACAACAGAGAACAAATTTTCTAACCAATAGCAAGAGACTCCAGGAGGCGCAATGTAGATGCGCATAAAAATAGTCGAGAGAAGTGAACCTAACCTCGATTAGTGGCAATATTTTTAGAAGTTTCGATTACCTCGAGTATTAAATCGCGAACGTGAGTTTGTGAGTAAAAGTGTAAACAAGAACAGTTTGTAGTTTCTTACTATAATAATTGTAATAATTAAATGGATTAAATGCGATCTATAGATCGCATTTAATTCATGAAAGTAATCATAACAAAAATTAAATTTGTATAGAATTTGTATACTTATACATTCAAAATAATTAATATTCGAATTAATATCGAAGCTCAAGGCCGAGGAAGAGAGGATTCCGAATATCCGTTGCGCTATCTGTAATTTTTTTGGTAACATAAGTTGCGGACAGTTTAAACGTTAGAACGTCCTCGTGGTGAGGCGAGTGCTGAACCAGAAGACGACATCCACCGAGGGACATAGGCGTCTCGAGGGACACTCCGGATTCGGAGCACGGTGACAAAAGAGCCTCGCCCCGCCACCCATTGGTGCCTGGGCCGTGCCGAGCCACCCGCGGCCCCGCGCTTTATGGGAAGATCTGACCCGTGGCGGTGGCGCAGCGTCACCGCGTCCGTACCCGACTATTCGGCCCCTCAACGATGGCGGGAGGAGGGCGCTTTGCCGATGGCCGGGCCCCCCCCCCCCCTCGCCGTGTCCTTTGACTCGACGAAGTCCCTACAAGGGCGGCGAGGGGGAGGTTCCGTTTGCGTCACCCACCTACGCCGAGGCAAGGCCGCGGTGACCGCAGGGCGGAATGGCCCACCGGTCCCCTTCCCTGGAGGAGCCCCATCAGGGGATGTCGGCTCACCCGGCCACACCGGAGGAAAAATTTTGGCTCTAGGGAGCCCAGGACCGGCACCACCGGACCCCGAGGAATTACGTCCCTGGACCCGTTGATGACGTCACGCGCCGGCCGCTCGCTCCAATTGGGCCGCAACAGCAACTTCGAATCCGACGCGCAAACATGCATTTCTGCCTCTCTCTTCGGTCGGACCAGGAAGCTGTATCGGAAGCCGCACTCAAAGATGCTGTCTTGATTGGTCGACTCGTTAATTCCCGTTTTCGCGAAGTGCGAACTTCATTTAATGTATTTCATTTCTCGCGATATGTGAATCTTCAAGTAATTCTTACCTTACCCACGAAGGGTGACCCTTTTATGGAATTTCATCCTTTCGCGAAGTGCGAAGTTTCCTTTGAATTAATTCAGTTTTTGGCGAAGTCCGATCCCTTCCGTGAAATTCCGCCTGTGTGCGAAAGGCGAAGGCCTTTTGTATTTCCGGAATTATTTTTCAATTTGTCTCGGGCGCGAGCCAAGCACGAACCTGCGAGGTAGAAAAAGAATTGCTGCCTTCAGAGGCCCCAATGGGATTATTTTTTTTTGTATTTACTAATCGGTCTACTTTCTATAACATTCTTATGGAACTGTGTTTACCTTCGATTTAGCCGTCTCATTCATAAATCGGAAACGTTTAATATATGTCCGTTCAGCCTCTTGTCAAATTTTAGTCTCGCGATCTGATCCAAATGAGTTGGATTTTAATTATTTTCGGGAGTAGTCAGGTTTTGAAAGTGAAGTATTTAAGAGTGTCCGAGACCATTCCGTATCCCGCATAAATTATTTGCGTCGACCATTTTGAAATTGCTGCCTTCTCTTGTGCCTTTCTGTTCTTTTTTTTGCTGTCTCGACTGAGCCGAATCTTTCAGTTGCTTTACTTGCGAATGTAATCAACTACCCGTCCGATCACCCGTGAATATTCTCTCTGCGCAGTTAGTTCGTCTTTCCCGTCTTGATTTAGTTCGCGTAGGTATTCGCGTGCGTGCGATCCTCCTTTTCGCGTTAGCGCTAACGTGATTTATATTCTCGCCCCGTAATTGGGCCCAGCTTTTCCGTTGAAAATATAATCTCGCGTAATTTTTTTGGACTCTTAGCTGTCTACGAGCTACCGTTTCTCTTCCGTGCGCCTCGCCGCGTTCATCGTCCCTTCGAGCGCGATTACGCGCTCCGTCGCCCGGACTGGTACCGTTCTGTGGGCCCGCCCGTGGCCATTTTGGAAACCTCTGTTTCATTCTTTTCATTTTGAAATAAATAGGTTATCAATTTAATTCCGCCTCTAGCTTTGCTCCCTCGATAGGACCCCGCCCTCCCTGCGGTTGCTTGGGCGTACTGAGGTAGCCCTGTTAATTTTCGTTGTCGGCGACGCTGTGTCTCGTCTCGTATTGCTATATTCCGTTGACTTCCTCGTATCTGCAACATTCTGGTGTTTTCGTTTTAAGTTACTTGAGGGACCCATCCTTCGGGCCTTACGCTGGTGCGAATCCGTGGGTTGATTGGGAGGTTCATCGCTGGTGCCGTACCGCTCCCGTACGCTGGCGCGAGCCTCGACGAATTGGGCCAGTGCGGTTTGGATCCCGGATTGGCCCTTTGGATGGACTGACGCCTAACAATTTGCGCTGTTGCTTTAAGGGAATACAAGACGGAGGTTAATTTTCAGATCATTTATTTGTAACTTCACCAGAGGGGCGGAACATTAACCCTTTGCACTCGAGAGGTGACTCTCACTTACCACTCGAAACTGGTTGCGAAACGTCTCAAGTTGCTGGTGCGCCACGCGAAAAAGGCCCCGAGTGAAAAGGGTTCATTGCCAGGATTTTGTTTTGGGAGTTATATCATTTAAATAACGTCACAGATAAATTCTGGCGCCCAACGTGGGGCTCGAGTGGCCTTCTTGCGATAGACCCGAATTGCCAGATTGAGATAGGCCCGAACTACCTTTTTGGGATAAGCTAGACTTGCTACCTTGAGGTAGGTTTGAGTTGCCTTTTCGGTAGCAGTCCCGAATTCGCGTAAATTGGATTTTTGTAGTTTGGAAGTGGCGGTAAGTAGGTCTTAATGTCTGCACATTATTGTAGTGTCATCTGCAAAGGTTCCTATAAGCATTTCAGGAGTGGTTGGTATGTCAGCAGTGTAGTGGACATAGAATCAGACCATAAACACTACCTCGCGGATCACCAGAATTTATTGGGTTTATGCTTGAGTATGCTTGACCGTATTTAATTTGAAAATGTCTGTCTGAGAAGTAAGATTTAATTATTAGGTAGTGTTTGCTAGGTAAATGCAGTTTAATTTTGTACAGTAGTCCTTTGTGCCACACCTTGTCAATTGCCTGCTGGATATCTAGGTATACTGCTGGGCAGAATTCTTTAGCTTTGAGTGCTTCACTGATCTGCGTTATTGTACGGTGACCCTACTGGATAGTGGAGTGACGCCTTCTGAATCTGAACTGAAGATTAGGGAGTTTACCTACAAGGTTATTATTGTTACTTACCCTTTTTATTAGTAGCTTTTCTAGGATTTTTTATATTTGTGAAAGCAAGCTGATTGGACGGTATGAGGAAACTTCATGTGGAGCTTTGCCTAGCTTCTGGATTAGGATTATTTGCCCGAATTTGAGCTGTAAGGGTCAATGTTTCGTTCTAAGGATTGCATTGTAGAGTTGTTTTAAGAATTGACATCCACCATGGGACAGTTTAAATAGCACTTCGCCATTTACTAGCTCGTAGCCTGGTGCTTCCTTTTTGTTTGAGAACTTAATTTGTTCCTGTATCTCTTCCAATGAACAATTCTTAATCGGCATGGACAATTGTAGAGGTGATTCGAGAGAGTTTTCTACGTCGGCGTTGTGTTCGTTTGAGTGGGAAGTGAAAACATTTTTGACGTGTTGTGCAAATGCTTCTGCTTTGTCTGTTTTGGCCCATTCGCCGGAGGATTTTCTTATGGGGGAATTTATTATTTGAGGGCGCTTACTCTGTTTTGTAGCTTTCCAGATGGTATAATCAATTACGCTTAAGTGGCTTAGGAAACATTGGTAGATTTCTTGCTTTGCTACTCTTACTTGGTTTTGCAATTTATTTGCTAGCCTGTAGTACAATTTTTTATCTGTTGGATTGCGTGACCTGTGCCATCTCGCTCTACATCGGCGTTTTTCTTTAACTAGTTTCAATATTTCGTTCGGTATATTTACGTCGTTTCTGTTTTTTGCTGTGATAGTTGGCGTTGCCGTCCAGGCTGCATTTTGTACTGACATAATGAAGTGATTTGTGGCTTCTACGATCTCGTGTGGGGTTTTCAATTTAATATTGGTGTGCAGGTTGTCGGTAACTATTTCTCTAATTAGTTCCCATTTTGTTTGTTATTGTATAACGCCGGTCTTGGCGTCTTTTTAATTATTGTTGCACTTACAAGGAAACATTCTCAAGTGTCCCACCCCGATTTCGATAATTTCTATATATGTTGTAGAACTCGAAAATCTAAGGGACCCTTATTATTTTTACGTTCTAAGATTGATATCTAGGAAGTGAAACAACCCCTCAAAGTTTTATGAAAAAATCGATTTTTCAATTTCTATCATAGAAGCACTCCGTAGATTACAATGAAACTTGGCATAAATATATCTCGTGTAGGGAGGATCCAGAAACGATACCTCCCTACACGGTTGCATCCCTTCGACGGGGGTAAACTACCCTTATCAATGATTTTTTTTCTTTTTGTTTTATCGTGACAAATTATCCGATCGAAATAAAAACTGCATGCCGTTAATGCTTATATTAAATAAGAATTTACGTGTTTTTGGTATTCTCCGAAAAACCGTTATTCGGCACTATAAATATTAATCAAAGGCAGGTAGTGCTTTTTATATAAACACCAGACGGATTCACATGAAACTTGGTACGAATACATTTCGTGTCTGTAGGATCCATAAACGGTACCGTCCGACACAGGAGCATCCCTTGAAAAAGAAAAAAAAAATTTTGTTCGAAGACAATTCATCCGACTAGAAGAGAAATTTCACGACGATGATTCTTATGGTTAATAAGGGTTCATATGCTTTTAGTTTTCTTTCAAAAACCATTATGTAACGTGGTAAACATATTTCAATGACAGGCAGTATGTGCAATACCGTATCTCTTTCCGGTCGCAGTACAATCATTTTATTCAAACATCTACATTACAGACATCATTTTCACCGAAATTTCTTTCGGTCGGTACAAATAAATTATCATTAATTCCGCAAATACAAGCCTTATCGTACATAAATTGCCTCGCAATACATTGTACACTGGCGGACAAGAATGCCTTCCTCCTGTATATGGCACCGCCAGGTGGTGGGGTCGGATACCACGAACTGCAGCAGCGGCAAGTTTAAATAGGAGAGAAGGCTGTAATGAATGTTTATAAGAAATTTGATGTTTGTAAGTAAAACAAATTGTAGGAAACTTATAGTTGATTCTGTAACGAATTTCATATATTTTATAAATTTTATTCCGTAACCGCCAACCGGAACGTAAAAATTATACGTTCAAGTCCGAATTGACAAAGGTTTATCAATTAATTAGTGAATCAGCTGGCAAACCCTTTGCATTAAAGTTTAAACAGTACTCGTAATATAACAAATTCCGTTAATTAATCTTTATTCCATCAGTTGAAATAGCAAAACTTGCATTATCTCAATTTGTGGACGTGGGATACAACGCGCACACGTTCTATACATATGTATCCTCGCGCAATTGGATAAACGAAAATAATAAATAAATAAATAAATGTAATACGTTTCGTTATTTCATGTATCCGAAAGAAGATTTCCCATGCGTATAAATACACATACGCACACAATATATTTCTTTGAAAATTTCGCCGCCTTATTTATTACTCCGACCAGACGGACTAACATTCGAGCATAGCACGAAATTATTAATTCCTATAACACGTATAATAACGGAGAATGAAGGAGGACGATTGGGAACCCTCGCTCTTCGCCCTGATTGGTGCAAGCATGCGGCGGGCAGGCTCGAAGAGTGACAATCTAGGCTGAAGAACGAGCGCGGGTAAAGAGATCCGGCCAGGCCGGACTTCGGATGGGTTTCCGGCGCTCCTCCGTCGCGATTATGCATTTAACCGAGGACTTCGGTTAGAAAATCGGGTCCTTGCGAATCGTCAGAGTAATTCCACGACCCAAATATCAAATGAATACCGCGTTATAAATTGTTACAATTTTTCAAGTGGCCAAATTGCTCTGAAATACGGTGCAATGAGATTCCGTATCAAGACGCTCGAAATAATATCCCGAATAATGCCCGCCCGTTCTAAACTTGCAAAACATTTAAATTTACTTTGGGCTGCAGCGGGGCTGTTCGACCGTCGCGAAATACGCTACAACTTGTTTGCATATAATATCATATTGCAAGAATGTCAATTCCTTCGAAAGTGTACAATTTTATTTCCAATTATGGTTCAATCTTTTACTGTCCTAAGTTCAACGTGTTCATGTAATCAAATTTTAAAATTAAGGAGAAATCTTGTGGTTTTCTCATTGCTTCATAAACTTATTTTTTATATTATGGTTTTCCTGCGTTATTCGTTCAATTTGTTCACACTGCAATCTTTTGACTACATTTTACAGTAATGTATTTGAGGTCAGGTTGAGAAAAATTAAACCATCAATTTTCTAGCAATTGATTTCTTTTTCAGTGTATTGGTCGGGGCGAATCGGGAAAAGATGGTTATAAACTACGTTAAGTAGATTGGCCATCGAGTGTATAAGAATGACACCCACGATATCTTTCAGACTGCACTCGAGCGAGAAAAACGGGACAAAATAACTTTGACAGATACTAAAGAAATTTATAAAGTTTTATATTGGCTGCTTATTTTTAAGGAGAATAAAATGTATTTTAAGACATTCACATAGACTAGCATTTATGTTTTCTTTCATGAATTTCTAGATTTATGTTGTTTTACTTCTGCGCGGGAAAAAAAATGAGTAAATTTAACTCGTTTTCTGAGTTAAACATGGCGATCTCAATAAACGAGTTGGTTCAACTTACATTTAGTGCAAAATCACATTTTGAAATTGAATCAACTCCAAACTTGACTGAAACAGAATTGATAGCTCCAAATCTAAATTGAGTCCACTGGTTTATTGCGTTCGCCACATTTAACGCAGTAAATTAAATGAATTTATTCTCCTCTTTTTTTTTCAGCTTACTAAAAAATACGAGAAAACATATGTTTGATGAGGGTTGCATATGGTGTTCCTAATAGCAGATTGTATTTTCTATTGGAAAAAAAAAAAAACTTGTTTCTGAGTGATGCGTTCGAGTCCGTCGACACTCGGCCTCGGCCGTAGGACGTGGACATAGGGCCGGTGCGGTAAGGGGACTGCGCATACTTGTGTCTCCCTCTATCCGCCCTGGAGGCCGTGTGTCCGAGTGAGATGGCCTATTTGATGCTCTAACCGTCTCTTAGAGTAGAGACAGACTTATGCGTCCGGGCTTCGAGGCCTGACCGAATAACGCTTTGCCGCTGGCTTGACAGGCACGGCTGGGCCGCCGACTAATGGCTCGAGGGGCGTGGCGTTCTCGCTTGCTCCTACGGGTCGCATAGGCCCCGGGCTTCCACAACCGCTCTCAAGACTCCGGTCTCGGGCCTCCCACCCCCTGCTNATTGTTTTTGTTTATAAATATTTAATTTCTTTAGGAAATCCATTCTACCCCTCGAGCGATTCGAATTCCGCGCTGCTCCCGACGCTGGTACGCTGCGCGGCCGGAGAGGGCAGTGCGGACCAGGTGCAAGCCATCGATGGAGTCCAGTGTACATATATCGTCCATCTGTGGCACTCTTAACATTGAAAACGTAATTTAAAGTTTTCTACGATTCTCTACGGCAAACTACTTGGTTTACGGAATATATGTCCAAAAACCTCCCAAACGCGCAATTACCCAACCCTCCTTGTTAGGGTCCGGTTCCATAGCTCACGTTAACCAATGTTTATCTGGTTTACATCTGGTTTGAACCTGCTGTAAACCAATTAAACTCCGATGAACCCGACTTGTGGAGCCGGGCCTGGGTGGTGAAGATGCACCCAAAGCTGGATTTAACGCAATTCGGTAGTGAATAAATACCGACGGTGGAGACTTGGTGAGTAACCAGGTGGGCGACCCTTATGGGAGGAGTGTAACGCGGAAATTAGTTCACGGACTCTAAGCAAAGACTGCGCTAGTGTTGTGACTTCTCACTCTAATAGAAAGAGAACAACAGAGAAAAAAATATTCTAACCAATAGCAAGAGACTCCAGGAGGGGCAGCGTAGATGCGCATGAAAATAGTCGGGACAAGTGAACCAAAGTGAACCTAACCTCAATTAGTGGCAATATTTTTACAAGTTTCGATTACCTTGGGTATTAAATCGCGAACGTGAGTTTGTGAGTAAAAGTGTAAATCAAGAACAGTTTGTAGTTTCTTACTATAATAATTGTAA
>NW_019395252.1:0-18417 GCF_000612105.2 Orussus abietinus | reverse complement strand
TTCATATTTTAAAACGTGAATATTGAGACCCTAAGGTAGGTCCTGAAACTCGCGAAATTTCATTTTTTGTAAATTATTTTTAAAATACCTATAAATAAATTTGAAAAGAATTGAAATTTTATGAGTTTCAGGACCTTCTTTATAGTCTCCCTATTCACGTTGTAAGGTTTCAAAGTACTTGGTAAATCGAGGTAGGAAAAAAGTTTTATAAACAAAGCCTCTTCGACGCCACTTTCACATAACCTTAAGGGGATGTGAAAGTGGCATCCGAGAGCTCAATCGTTCATAAAACTTTTTACCGAACTAGGTGTCCCAAATAGTTTCATACTTTAAAACGTGAATATGGAGACCTTAAGGTAGGTCTTGACACTTGCGAAATTTCATTTTTATAAATTATTTTGAAAATACCTATAAACAAATTTGAAAAGAATTGAAATTTCATGATCTTCAGGACCTTCCTTATAATCTCCCTATTCACGTTGTAAAGTTTCAAACTATTCGGTAAACCGAGTTGGCAGAAAAGTTTTATAAACGAAACCTCTTCGACGCCACTTTCACATAACCTTAAGGGGATGTGAAAGTGGCATCCGAAAGCTCAATCATTCGTAAAACTTTTCAACGAACTAGGTGTCCCAAATCGTTTCATACTTTAAAACGTGAATATGGAGACCTTAAGGTAGGTCCTGAAACTTGCGAAATTTCATTTTTATAAATTATTTTGAAAATACCTATAAACAAATTTGAAAAGAATTGAAATTTCATTATCTTCAGGACCTTCCTTATAGTCTCCATATTCACGTTATAAGGTTTCAAAGTATTTGGTAAATCGAGGCGGGAAAAAAGTTTTATAAACGAAACTTCTTCGACGCCACTTTCACATAACCTTAAGAATCATTCAACGAAATTTCGAGGTCATCAACAATAATGTGATGGTATCAGTATTCTTTCGAAGATGTCAGAGAGTGAAATAATATTGCTCAATGCAAAAGGAAAAATGAACACGATGGGCACTTTTCCTGAACCTAGGTGCGTGTAGTCCCTTAGTCCGTTCACACAAGCACCGGCAAAACTGACACTATTACATGCAACGTACGTAACTGAGAGTTTACACACATAGGCCCATAGACCGCAGATTTATGGAGTACGCACATCTGATCATTCCCTTATTTTTTTTTCAACAGCGGGAAAGGGAGAGCAATCTTTTCTCCCTCATCCCTTCTTGTCGTTAAGGGGATGTGAAAGTGGCATCAAAGACATCTTGTTCATGAAACTTTTCTGTGAACTGGGTGTGCCGAATCGTTCCCAACTTTACAATGTGAATATGGAGACTATAAAGAAGGTCTTGACACCCATGAAATTCCAATTTTTCAAAAATTCATTTGTAGTTATCTAAACATTTTTTATAAAAAATCGAATACCACGAGTGTCCGGACCTTCCTTATAGCCTTCACGATCGTTTTGTATAGTTTGAAACGATTCGGTACACCCATTTCGTAAAAAAAGTTTCATGAAAGATTAATCTTCCGGACGCCCTTAAGGGGATGTGAAAGTGGCATCCGAGAGTTCAAACATTCATGACATATTTCTACGCGCTGGGTATACCGAATCGTTTTAAACTTTGAAACGTGAATATCAAAGCTATAAAAACGACCCTGACGCCCATGAAATTTCAATTTTTTTTAAATTTACAGATGTCAACATTTTTTCTAAAAAATAAAATTTCACAAGTGTCACGTCCTTCCTTATGGGCTTCATGTTCGCGTTGTATAATTTGAAACGATTCGGTACACCCATTTCGTAGAAAAGTTTCATGAAAGATTGATCTTACGGATGCCCTTAAGGGGATGTGAAAGTGGCATCCGAGAGCTCAATTATTCATGAAACTTTTCTCCAAACTGGGTGAACCGAATCATTTCAAACTTTGCAACGTGAATATCAAAGCTATAAAAACGACCCTGACGCCCATGAAATTTCATTTTTTTTTTTAATTTGTTTTGCAGTCATTTTTTTTTTGAAAGTGAAATTTCACGACTGCCCGGACCTTCCTTATATTCTCCATGTCCACATTGTATAGTTTGAAACGATTCGATACACTTATTCCGTGGGAAAGTTTCATGAAAGATAGATCTTTCGGATGCCCTTAAGGGGATGTGAAAGTGGCACCCGAGAGTTCAATCGTTCATGACATTTCTCTACGCGCTGGGTATACCGAATCGTTTTAAACTTTGCAACGTGAATATCAAAACTATAAAAACGACCCTGACACCCATGAAATTTCAATTTTTTTTAAATTTGTGTACAGACGTCAACATTTTTTTTTTAAATGAAATTTCACGACTGTACGGACCTTCCTTATTTTCTCCATGTCCACGTTGTATAGTTTGAAACGATTCTGCACACTTATTCCGTGGGAAAGTTTCACGAAAGATCGATCTTTCGGATGCCCTTAAGGGGATGTGAAAGTGGCACCCGAGAGTTCAATTGTTCATGGAGCTTTTCTACGTACTGGATATACCGAATCGTTTCAAACTTTGCAACGTGAATGTCAAAGGTATAAAAACGATCCCTACGTCCATGAAATTTCACATATTATAAATAAATAGATTTTCTTTACTAAATGCACTTTCATTGGTGTCCGGACCTTCCTTATGGCTTCCATATCCACGTTGTATAGTTTGAAACGATTCGGTACACCCATTTCGTAAAAAAGTTTCATGAATGATCGATCTTTCGGATGCCCTTAAGGGGATGTGAAAGTGGCATCCGAGAGTTCAATTGTTCATGGAGCTTTTCTACGTACTGGATATACCGAATCGTTTCAAACTTTGCAACGTGAATGTCAAAGGTATAAAAACGATCCTGACGTCCATGAAATTTCACACATTATAAATAAATAAATTTTCTTTGCTAAATGCACTTTCATTGGTGTCCGGACCTTCCTTATGGCCTCCATATCCACGTTGTATAGTTTGAAACGATTCGGTACACCCATTTCGTAAAAAAGTTTCATGAATGATCGATCTTTCGGATGCCCTTAAGGGGATGTGAAAGTGGTATCCGAGAGTTCAATTGTTCATGACACTTTTCTCCAAATTGGGTGAACCGAATCGTTTCAAACATTACAACGTGAATATGGGGGCTACAAGAAAGATCCTGACACTCGTGAAATTTCATTTTTTGTAACCAATTTTGTAACCACCTACGAACAAATTAAAAAAAAGAAGTTGTATGGGTGTCGGGACTTTCCTTATACCTTTCATATTTATATTGTAAAGTTTGAATTTATTCGGTGCACCCAGTTTTGGAAAAGTTTCATAAAAGGGACATCTTTGACGCTACTTTAACATTGCCTTAAGGGGATGTGAAAGTGGCATCTGAAGAGTCAATCGTTCAGGACACTTTTCTCAAAGCTGGATGTGCCGTATTATTTCAAACTTTACAACGTAAATGTAGACACTATAAGGAAGGTCTTGACACTCATGAAATTTCATTTTTTTATAACAAATTAAAAAAATATCTTAGAACAAATTTGATTTCAATTTAAATATCGTGGGTGTCAGGACCTTCCTTATAGCTTCCTTGTTTACGTTGAAAAGTTTGAATCAATTTAGTACACCCAGTTTGGTGAAAAGCTTCATAAACGAGACCCCATTAACCCCACTTTCACATCACCTTAAATAGTTTGTCGCCATATTGCGTCGCGCAACTATTTCGCGTCTAAAAAGAAAGAAAGAGCGATATAACAGCCACGTTGTCTCTCTTTCGATTCTGTTGCCTTTATAGTCAGATCCATGGAGACCAGAGACCAGGAGGACGAACACAATTTTTATAGCCAAGAATAATGAAATTTCCTCAAAATCGGATACCGATCTTTCTTTGTTGGGCGGCGCCACATTCGCTTAGGGGCCACTACTTGAATAAAGCACGGGCATAGATTTACAGACATACAATTGCAACAGTCCTATTATCCAAATAAACTAGGATAAAATATTTAATGTATATTTTATCCAGAAATTATTTTTATGAGCATTTATTTGTGACATATGTAAGTACTGTAACTAAAAAAGTTTCGACTCAAGTAGTAGAACGTCAAGTTTTCCGAGTTTTCAATTCAATAGGTCTCTTCCATTGTCTAAGGTTCGCGAGATTGCGTACTGCATGTAGAGTTGGAAAATTCTCGGTAACATTAAATTGGAGAAGGTAACTGTGAAACATACCGTAAGTTACCAGGAACATCGAGAATTTAAGAGAACGTTAATTTTCTTATTTATACTTTAGGTTTCTTCGTTTAAATAACTTTTTTTTTTCAATCAACTTCAAAGTTCAAGCTAAAGAGTAATAATTACTATTAGAAAATATTGATTTTAGGGTCGTATTTAATTCCAGCTAAAAATATTCACGTATGTACAACTTCACGGAAAATTCCATGCGATTTGTTTCAAACGAACTGATATTTCATTCTGCGACGAAGCGAATGGGAGGTTTTGATTGGCTACGGAGAACGTACAACGGAAATTCCCCTCTACGATGTTTCTCTATAGCTAATCGAAACCTCTCGTTCGCTCTGTTGAAACATTCAAATTCTCATAATTTCTCGATAAAAAACGCTTTGGAGAAATTACCGATAAATTACCGGGAATTTCTCTTCGTTTCTGACGTAACTTACTGGATTTAGAACTCTAACTGCATGTTGGTCCCTTAGCGATAGCGCTGCCACCTGTAGAGAAAATTGTCCAACGATGTTCAGTATCCTTTATCGCAGTCACGAGCTCTCATGAGGGACCTTGTGCAGTTCGTCCTCGTGGTCTCTAGTCTCCAGGGTCAGATCAATACGCAAGCTCCATACGTCCATCTTATGACGCTACTCGGTAAATTCTTGCCCAGCTCGCCGAATATCGAATGTGCGGCACCGCCTTCACACTAAGCGAACTTGTATGTTGTCCATCTGTTGGCAAACAATGTTCACTCAGTCCGTACCGGCCTCGAATCAGGGGGGTGACACTCTAATCGGAGAAATTAGATGGTGTTTGCAGCGCCATCTGACCTAGTAAACGGAAGTGAAGAACTAATTTTGCGCTTGCGCGTCACTCATTAACCAATTACATGTGTATTATTTCTTCAGAACCCTGTAATACCCTGGCGACATCAATGATTTTCATTTTGTACCTTCTAGTCAATCTACCTTCTTTTGTTTATTTCAAATGTCTAAATCATTATAGTTTGAAATAACCTATAATAGCGTTAATAGATGCTATAATAATAGCATGTAATGAACTTTAACAATAAATAATTACTGTAAAAAGTGTATCTATTATTTATATTCTAAAGAAACTCAGTATATTGTCAGTGGGTTCTTTGTTACAATGAAATAAAAATTAGTTCACATTTCGTTCCTATATTCATTTCGTCATTCCTAAAAATATCTTTTTATTCCTAAAAATACGAAATTATTCTACATTTCAAATACAACGCAGCGCCGTAGGAAGGTATATATGTAAATTGGTAAGTCGAATGTAAATGACATTACTATGGGTTATGTTTCTTTGAAACTCATAGATTATTATAAAAGAAACATTTTTAATTTATCTCATTGTTATTCATATTTGTTCATATTACGAACCCGATCGACCTGAAAATAGTGATTTCAAGTCATATTATATTAACTTAAAATTTATAAGTGATAAGAAATGATAATAACTAAATTATAAAGTTAGAATTTTAAAGAAATTATTATACCTGTGAGATTTGCAGCTAATAAGTTACCTAATCTTATTAACTGTAAAATTTACAGTAATATTAGATCATTTTTTCTTAAATAACAGTTTCTGAATTTCATTCCATTTAAATTCATGGCGGGAAATTTGCTAGTTCATACTTCCGGTACTACTAATCCAGAGGTCGCTGCAAACACTAGTCTCGAAGAATAACATGCGAGTGTCAGCCCCTACGTCAATTTTATCCATCGGCTGCTATCAGGGGGGTGACACTCCTTATGGAAGGAGTGTAACGCGGAAGTTAGTTCACCTACTCCAAGCAAAGACTGCGCTAGTGTCGTGACTTCTCACTCTAATAGAAAGAGAACAACAGAGAAAAAAATATTCTAACCAATAGCAAGAGACTCCAGGAGGCGCAGCGTAGATGCGCATGAAAATAGTCTGGACAAGTGAACCAAAGTGAACCTAACCTCGATTAGTGGCAATATTTTTACAAGTTTCGATTACCTCGGGTATTAAATCGCGAACGTGAGTTTGTGAGTAAAAGTGTAAATCAAGAACAGTTTGTAGTTTCTTACTAAAATAATTGTAATATTAAATGGATTAAATGCGATCTATAGATCGCATTTAATCCATGAAAGTAATCATAACAAAAATTAAATTTGTATAGAATTTGTATATTTATACATTCATAATAATTAATATTTTTATCTTAATAAATATGTTACTTTTTAACTAATGTTTAATGTAATTATTTCAGTTCTTACAGCGATTTAAAACAGGCGTTGCGCCACTGACACTTTTGTTACTTCTTTTATGTTTAATATACTGTTTTCTTACATTTGTGTGTCAGTTTAAGCAACGTCTGTTTTGATCATTGCAAGTATTTTTTAAATCCCGAGAATATCCCTTCGTTTCATAAATGAATTTGAATAGCCCACCAAATAATTTAGTTCGCGAAAAAGGTTTATTCCAATCGAAGATGGCGGTAGTGCATAAAGCGTTACACCCCAATACATGGCTGTGTCACCCCCCTGGCTTCTATGGACCTTACTCATGTCTCACGTTTATGACCAATTTTTTCACCTACGCATAAGTTCCCGACAAAGTTATTCAGAAGATATCTGGAAGATATACTTCAGTTTGGTTCTTTTCACTTCCAGTTAAGGTGAAGTGAAACCCCCTTCAAATCAGTCGATTCGAATACGACACTTTTTTTTAAGGGTATTAAACCAAACTGTCCGAAACTTTGACACATCACTCCTGATCATCTAAGAATTGTCCTGAAACATTAAAAATTTGGATTTTTGGACAAAATTTTTTAACTTAACCCAGACCAGAACCAAAATGGCGTCGAGCTCTCATATTTCGATCAATATACGTGAAATGATATAACATGTGAAATGAAACACGTCGAGGAACTTGATCGACGTCGATAAAGAAGATTTTTCTTAATGCCTACGTTGCCGACGTTCGTTTTTATATTGACAGCTGTGCCGAATTATATTGGATATTGTACCAAATGGCATACTCCACCTGAGGTTTCCGCACAATAAATATCAAGAAATCGAAGTAAAACTCCAGAAATCCTTTGAATCCGTGCTTTCTGGGACCTAATTGACTGCAGAGGGACCCCTTGCGCCATCTGTGATTTCCGTGTCAACTAAATTTTCACTCCGAGACCTCGTATTCCCATCGTTTTAGCACAGAAGCGCATCAAACACTTTTTTTACGTTTACCTCGTTCAAATGCGAGTTTATCGATTACCAGAGTGTTCTACATTGTCGTAAATTTGTCGTGACCCTTTTGATTCTCATCAGAGCCTTCGATAATTATATATTGATCGAAATATGCGAGCTCGACGCCATTTTGGTTCTGGTCTGAGCTAAGTTAAAAAATGTTTTCCATAAATCCAAATTTTGAATGTGTCAGGACAATTCTTAGATGATCAGGAGTGATGTGTCAAAGTTTCGGACAGTTTGGTCTAATATCCTTTTAAAAAAAGTGTCTTATTCCAGTCAACTGATTTGAGGGGGGTTTCACTTCACCTTAACTATACAAGTTGCATCGATCCACTGATTCCCGTAAAACCCCCAAAGTTAAGCGATATTGGGCGCGGTCCACCTATGGATGGGTGACCGTCTGGGTGGCATCGCTAGCGTTGGTCAAAAACAGAACCAATGACACTGGACCCTTGACAGAAAAGGGTCGAGATCCAAAAAGCAGATACAAACAGGAATCAGCTATCCAACTGGTATAGAGATCAATGGTTGGTGTCGATAAAGGAACCGGCGAGAAAAGCGCGGTTCTCTGTTTTACCGGTGTGCGAAGAACGGCCCCGAGAGAAGACATCCAGGGGACGCGACCGGGCTTACTGCTTCCGGCAGGCGGTGTTGGGTTCCCTGGAACCATCTGGTGCGTCGTGTGGCTTGCGACGGTCCTTGACGTCGGCGTCCTTGGGGGCGTCTTTGGGGACGTCTCGACGGTAGTCGCGGTAGTCGCGGTCGCGCTGCGCCCTCTGGCCGCGGTACTTTCGCGCACCGCCTTCTCGGTAGAAATTGCGACCTGTGAAGAGTTCCAATATTCTCAGCAACACAAAATCGGAGAAGGTATCCGTGGTACACATCGTAAGATACCGAGAATGTCCAGAATTTATGAGAACATTAAGATGACGTGAAACACGTCGAGGAACTTGATCGACGTCGATAAAGAAGATTTTTCTAAATGCCTTCGTTGCCGACGTTCGTTTTTATATCGACAGCTGGGTCAAATTATATTGGGTATTGTACCAAATGACATACTCCACCTGTCGTTTTCGTACAATAATTATATAGAAATCGAAGTAAAACTCCAGAAATCCTCTGGATTCGTGCTTCCTGGGGCCCTAATTGACTACAGAGGGACTCCCTACGCCATCTGTGATTTCCAGGTCAATTAAATTTGCACTCCAAGACCTCGTATTACCATCGTTTTAGTACAGAAGCGCATACAACACTTTTTTTGCCTTTATCCCGTTCAAATGCGAGTTTATCGATTACCAGAGTGTTCTAAATTGTCGTAAAATTGTTCTGACCCTTTCGATTCTCATATCAGAGCCTTCGATAATTGTATATCGATCGAAATATGAGAGCTCGACGCCATTTTGGTTCTGGTCTGAGCTGAGTTAAAATTATTTTTTTTTAAATCCAAATATTGAACGTGTCAGGACAATTCTTAGATGATCAGGAGTGATGTGTCAAAGTTTCGGACAGTTTGGTCTAATACCCTTAAAAAAAAGTGTTGTATTCGAATCGACTGATTTGAAGGGGGTTTCACTTCACCTTAAGTCCTCATAATTTCTCGAGAGAAAGAGCTTTGAAGATATGACCGATAAGTTACCAGGAATTTCTCACCGTTCCTGACGTAACTTACCGCGTTTATGACCCTACCTGTGTGGTTTCCCCGGGAGGGGTGGGCCGGGGGGTAGCCGGCGCCCTCGGGCACGTAGTAGATCTCGCCGAGGTGTGGCAGCACCGTCCCGTCGACTTCCGTCTCGCCGTCGTGCCTCTCCCGGCGACCCTTCCCGCTCCGAGGAAACTCCGAGTGGTGGTCGACACTGCGCAACGCGAGAACAACCCCGTCAGTCCCGTGCCCGAGGCAGGGCATGGTACCTACGCTGTGCAGGGACGACCTGTGGTTGCCTCCCCTGGTCCCACGGTGCCAGAAGCTCTGTGTCTGCAGTGGCGGGAACTTGTGCGAGCCCTGCTGCTCCTGACCGCCGCTCCCCGCTGCGTTCCCGCCGCTTCCTGCTGCGTTCCCGCCGCTCGCTGCCGACCCTCGACCGTAGTGTCCGTTGCCGGAGCCGCGACTCCTTCCGCCGCCACTGCCGCCGCCTCCGCTGCTCGTCGAACCCGTCCGCAGGCTCGCCAGCTCCTTCCGCTGGTCTTTGTTCTCCCGGCGCAGCCACTTGACGATTGCCTCCGCGTCCTCCAGCCGGGCGGCCAGGTCGGCCTGCGCGGAATCGCAGCTATCGTCCACCTGCACCGCTGCATCTGCCGTCGTCAATTTTTCCTCGCGTTCGGCTGCTTCGCTCAGCTTCCTGGAGGGCAACCGGACGTGTCACTTTGTATCATGGACATAGTATATAGGATCATGGTGTTATGCCCGTAAGAGGAATTGTTGTTTAACAGTTATAAAGTAAGTTTGGGTAAGAAGGCCCATGTGGGTATCATGTGACTCATGCTTATTTTGCGACATGTAGTAAAAGTGCAATGCTTTTAGCTTCCTTCGCCAGTTAGTAGTGTAATGCCGTCAGTCTAGAGTCATTTAGAAATGCATACATGGAGTTTGAGAACTGCATGGCGTCGAAATACGTCGTGGGAAGAGACCCGGACATCCGATGCCCGTAAGAGGAATTGTTGTTAGTAGTTATAAGGTAAGTTTGGGTAAGAAGGCCCATGTGAGTATAAAGGCTCATGCTTATTTTGCGACGTATAGTAAAAGTACAATGTTTTTAGCTTCCTTCGCCAGTTAGTAGTGTAATGCCGTCAGTCTAGAGTCATTTACGAACTTCTTTTGCCGTTCGATGATCTCCGACAGGTATCGATTGTGCGTTTTCGCCTCCTGGAGCGACACCTTGACATCCTGCAAGTCCTTTTCCAGAAGCTCGACCTGGAGGGGAGCGACGTTGACGCATACCGGGCTTCCCTGGACCGACGACAAGAAGTGGAGCGCAGCACCCAGAGACAGAAAAACAAGAACGAGTCGTAGCAGTGATCGCAAGTTCAAAGACATAACCCAGACACCAAGCACACTCCAGTGAACACTGTTATATAACTGTTGGGTAAAGGTTACGTTTTCGAAACTAACATGTTATGTAGTATATAAGTAACATGGAAGTTAGATATTAGTTATTATTTCCCACTCGGTAAGGTAGCATGTTATATTAATGTTATAAGTTCAGTTACCTTAAAATAATATTAATTTGTCAAACATTTAATAAAAAAAAATAATGCAATATTATTATATAATAAATCAGACTGTAAATGAAATTATGTAAACCATAAACTATCTGATTTTAAATAAAAAACAATGATTTCATTCGACTAGCAAACAATTACTGATAATGTGTATATGCATGCAAATTAAAATCACATTTTTTCATACAAGTTGTAAACAAAATATGACACGTATTAACCTTATGACATTTGACGATGAATTATGACAGTGACGATGACGATGGTGTAATAAAATAGATGACAGTTAGTACCAATGTAGTTCTGTTTTGTTACAAATATGTGCTGCAATATCAGGACAGCAACATAATGTAAGATAAGAGTAACAAAGTCACGCTACATTTATATAGACATGATAGTAACAAATATTATGTAACCTGTTAGCTCCATGTTACATAACTGTCAGGTTATTACATTGTAACAAACGTTAGTTGAGCGGCTCATATATTACTTATTATATAGATACATTAAGAAGTACTACTACAATGTAAATTCGAACGTCGGTAACGTAGGCACTTAGAAAAATCCTTTTTACCGACGTCGATCAAATTTCTCGACGTGTTTCACTTAACCTTAACGCTGTCTATGTATAAGTATTTCACCAAAAAGGAAGAATTACAATACCTTCGGTTTGGCGAACCCAGCGCTCCCATCTTCTGGAGAGGAAGGACTGCTCGGCACGCAAACTGTGCCCTTTGAGAAGACCAGCTGAAACTGCAGCTCTGGGAAGATAAAGAGTCTCGTAAATCAGGGAACTCTATGAAGGTATTGATATATATACGGTATAACAAAACTCGTAGCCACGGTTTATACAGCGCTATCCTTGTTGGAAAAGGAGTCGAAAAGTCCTGTACTATTTTATTATGCAGTGCCTGAATTTCCCGTAATAACTATGTGAAGCACAGCCAATCAATCGCGTTCTCCAACGGAACGCATAGCGGAAAGAACGCCGACAGGCGTGTGTTCGGCTATCTGCGGTCTTTATCGTGTTTTTTATACCGAATGAAGTGTCCGATAATAATTACAAAATAAAAAATGTATTTTACGATGTGTTTATAAATTAAAAAGTATAATCTCCATTTACGTTTCAAAATTATTATTTAATTATTTTAAATCAAAATCACCCTGCTACGATAAGAAAGTANTATAAAATAAAAAATATATTTTTATGTGATGTTTATAAATTAAAAAATATAATCTCCATTTAAGTTTCCAAATTATTAAAACTATATATGTCATTGAGATTTTCAACAAATATTACAGATATCTTTGAAAGAAATCTGCGAGACATCTGAAAAAATCTGTAGACATTTAGTAAAGATCAGGGTTGGGAAATTCCCCATTTTTTCGATGTTTTCGACGTATATTACGTAAACAAAGTAGTTTACCGAAAAAAACTCGTAGAAAAACAGTAAATTAAGTTTCCAACATGAAGAATGCCGTAGATGAACCCTAGTAGCACAGAATATTTTCTAAATATTTTTTGCAATCTTTGCTACATATCTCAAGCGATAGATTTTTTAAGATGCCTCGTAGATTTCATTTGTGAGATATATAAAATATTTGTTGAAAATCTCAATGACATATTTAGTTTCAATAATTTATATACACGTATCAATATTATATCCTTTAATTTATAAACATATAATAAAAATGCACTTTTTACTTCACGATTATTATTGGACCCTTTATTNCGTTTTGCAAATATTTCAAATGTCTGCTAAATATTTACAAAATGTACGATATTCGTTAAATATATAGAAAATATAGGACAAATATTTTGTGCTACTAGGGATATATGTATTCGCGAGGCTAACGTCTTTTAGCGCACATATAAACACGTAGAGATTGTTAAGGAATAACTACTTTGGCGTTTGTGTTTAAATTTTTTCAACTTAACCCTGTTTAATATGAAATTTCTAATTGGTTTCGTTATTTTCTATTTAAAAAGAGTAGGGCGGAATGTACTTTACGCTGGCGCAGAAAACTAGGGACATATTATACGTCGTAATGTATACATAGATACCCACATATAGTACATGATGTCTTATACCTACCCAACCTTGGCAAGGATGACAAAAAACCATTTAGAAATGAGCCGCTCAGTGCACACATCGACTAACTCCACTTTTTGAAAAATCTTAAATTTAGGGGTCAAAGCACTTGGTACAGTCATAACTTTTTATATTTATAATATCTTTCCTGATTAATAGAGATTAACGCCATTAAACGGCAAAATTTTTTTGGCATTGAATAATAAGTAATTTATTTCAGAAGCCATTTTGATTAACTCCATACTCTAATGTAAATCGTAGATGAATACCTGGCAGTATAGAATTATTGGATTATCTGTTGCGGCCGTACATCGACGCTTTTTTTTTTAAACAGCCGAAGATGCTTTCCCCCTTTCAACAATATGAGTAATAAAATCGCATCAGCAAACGGATAGAAAGAAGCGCAATGCAGACGGTAGTTAGTATAACGGTGATCTCTCACGCTGAATGTTACCGTATACTTAACCAATATTACACGGACTACATATTTTTTGGTCTTTTCGACATTACTCCCTGATTGTTTTTAAAGAACTAAATATTATACCGTTATAATCAAGATGAGTGAAACTAATAACAATGTGGATGTGGAAAGCAGGGATGATTCTTCAATACGATTTATCAGCAGAAAGTCTGGGGCAAGAAGACGTTTATCGCGTTTCTCGAATTCATCCGATTGCAACGGTACAAATTCCCGAACAAACACATCGATTGGGAGGAAAAGAAGTCGTAATCCTGATAAATGGGCACGAAATTTACAAAAGCATAACGGAACAAAAGGTTTGGCATACAGGAATAGGGGAGGAAATTTAATACCTGCAAAAACATTTGTCGATATAAAATCCAGACGATATAAAATCCAGACAGATTATTTTTTGGCTATTCTTTCTTATTAATTTTATATACCGTTAGATGAAAACTATAACTGTATTTATGTATTCCACATTATATATTTCAAGTTATATTATAACAGGAATTTTAAAAAATAATCTACATTACTTCATCGCATTTCTCAACTTTTTGTTTTATGGAGTTAATCAACGTGTGCACTGAGCAGCTCATATAGTACATGACGTCTTATACCTACCCAACTTTGGCAAGGATTACAAAAAACCATTTAGAAATTATTCCATGCTACTAGGGACTAACCTCTGTTCCTCTGTCTCAGGGTCTCGACCTCCCGGTGCAGAGCGGCCAGGGTGGTCTGGTGCTGCTCCTGCAGGAACTTGACGTTCTGCTCCAGCTGGGCGGCGCGGTCGCCGTTGACGGTCCGGGGCCTCGTCGGCAGGGGTGCCTCGCCCCTGCCCGGGGCCACCAGGTCCGCGGCCGGCGCCTTCTTCCCCTGGGGAGCAACCCGACAGTAGTCGCCGTTCGCCTAGGGCGGCTTCCCACCTGGTCGCAGCTTTACCTGCGAGAACGGCACCGTAGGCAGCTTCATCAGGACCTTCGACGTCATCCTAGGGCCTGCGGTCCTCCGGGGTCCTCGTTCCTCGAGCTCGTCCTCCTGCGCTCCTGCGCTGCCGGGGCCGCGGAACCGCTGCGATTCCGTGCGGCCAAGACGCCGGCCGAGTATTGATCCAACCGGGAGGACCCTCGAGCATCGATGGCCGCGCACCTACCTTTTTCCACGCGAGCTTCTCTCCGAGGAGGGAGGACCGCCTCCACGTGCGCGAGTCCGTCCGGCATACTCTTCCGATGATTTTAAGGTGGAGTGAAACTTGATCGACGTCGGTAAAGAGGATTTTTAGAAATACCTACGTTGCCGACGTTCGTTTTTATATTGACTGCTGTGTCGAATTATATTGGGTATTGTACCAAATGGCGTACTCTATCTGTCGTTTACGTACAATAATTATAAAGAAATTGAAGGAAAAATAGAGAAATCTTCGGGATTCATGGTTTCTAAAGCCCTAATTGACTGCGGAGTGACCATCTGCGCCATCTGTGATTTACAGGTCAACTAAATATTCATTCTGAGAAACTAACGTGTATGATTCCACTTTCACATCCCCTTAAGGCGAAATGAAACACGTCAATCAACTTGATCGACGTCGGTAAAGAGGATTTTTATAAATACCTACGTTGTCGACGTTCGTTTTTATACTGACTGCTGTGTCGAATTATATTGGGTATTGTACCAAATGGCGTACTCTGTCGTTTTCGAATAATAATTATAAAGAAATCGAAAGAAAACTATAGAAAAAATCGGGATTCATGGTTTCTGAGGCCCTAATTGACTGCGGAGTGACCACCTGCACCATCTGTGATTTACAGGTGAACTAAATATTCACTCCGAGAAACTAACCTATACGATGCCACTTTCACATCCCCTTAAGGCGAAATGAAACACGTCAAGAAACTTGATCGACGTCGGTAAAAAGGATTTTTATAAATACCTATATTGCCGACGTTCGTTTTTATATTGACTGCTGTGTCGAATTATATTCGATATTGTACCAAATGGCATACTGCACCTGTCGTTTTCCTACAATAAATATCAAGAAATCGAAGTAAAACTCCGGAAATCCTCTGGATTCATGGTTTCTGAGGCTCTGATTGAATGCGAAGTGACATTTGAGTGCTTATGACATTTGACGATGAATTATGACAATGACGATGACGATGATGCAATAAAATGGATGACAGTTAGCACCAATGTAGTTCTCTTTTGTTACAAATATGTGCTGCGTATACACAGTAATATCAGGACAGTAATATAATGTAAGATAAGAGTAACAAAGTTACACTACATTTATATAGATATGATAGTAACAAACGTTATGTAACCTGTTAGCTCCATGTTACATAACTTGTAATTTACTGCATTGTAGCAAATGGCATGTAACTAGTTAGCTCTATGTTACGTAACCGTTAGGTTATTATTTTGTAACAAACATTATGTTATTTGTTAGTTTTAAGTTACGTAACTGTTAGGTTTGGTGTTCAGTGGGATTAACTTAGTGTATTTTTTTATCTATTTTCTTTTTTTCGCAGTTATAACTAATTTTTATACATTCTTACATTATGTTATATTAAATTAACTCTTTGTTCCTCATACATGAAAAGATACACTATGCTTTTTATTCTGAATGGTATTGCAGATGATTGTAGGAGGTGAAATTACCGAAGGCGAATCTACTATTGACAAGTCTATATTTTCCGTAGATTCACAAGTATAGTTATTTGACTTATTGTTAAAGAAGACGTATATTGAATGGATTCAAGCGTCCTCGACCAAGTGCCGTCTCGTCCACTGTTCGCAGGGACCGCCTTGGTCTAGCCGTATCAATTGTTTAGGCAATGCTCATATCTTCTAAACATTCTCGCCTTTCCTCGCCCATGATTCTGGGAATAGGTCCGCCCATGGACCTCCGATCATTTTGCCTTGCCTCTTCGAAATATTTCCTTCATGATACATTTTGCAACCATTTTGAGGTTATGTATCTGTACGGTACCTTTCGCCACAACCAGGGGGCCGACACTGCCATGTATTGGGGTGTAACGCTTTATGCACTACCGCCATCTTCGGTTGAAGTAAACCTTCTTCGCGAACTAAAATATTTGGCGGGCTATTCAAATTCATTTATTAAAGGAAGGGATATTTTCGGGATTTAAAAAGTACTTACAATGATCAAAACAGACGTTGCTTAGACTGACACACAAATGTAAAAACAGTATATTAAACATAAAAGAAGTAACAAAAGTGTCAGTAGCGCAACGCCTGTTTTAAATCACTGTAAGAACTGAAATAATTACATTAAACATTAGTCAAAAAGTAACATATTTATTAAGATAAAAATATTAATTATTATGAATGTATAAATATACTAATTCTATACAAATTTAATTTTTGTTATGATTACTTTCATGGATTAAATGCGATCTATAGATCTATAGATCGCATTTAATCCATTTAATTATTACAATTATTATAGTAAGAAATTACAAACTGTTCTTGATTTACACTTTTACTCAGAAACTCACGTTCGCGATTTAATACCCGAGGTAATCGAAACTTGTGAAAATATTGCCACTAATCGAGGTTAGGTTCATTTTGGTTCAGTTGTCCCGACTATTTTTATGCGCATCTACGCTGCGCCTCCTGCAGTCTCTTCCTATTGGTTAGAAAATTTTTTCTCTGTTCCTCTCTTTCTATTAGACTGAAAAGTCACGACACCAGCGCAGTCTTTGCTTGGAGTAGGTGAACTAACTTCAGCGTTACACCTCTCCCATAAGGAGTGTCACCCCCCTGGCCACAACAAAATGCTACAGTATATACTACACTTGCGCAGTAAGAGCTCCCGGTAACACTTGGAGTGAGAAAGGGCCCTCTCTGTCTAACCTCTTCAACATACCCCCACTACTACTATGGCCTCAATGTCTATAAGCTCTGTAGGTTTCTTCGTTTTGCCTATACTTTCTACCCTTTTACGAAAAGTGTACACTTTGGCGTTCGTTTTGACGGAAGTGACGGAGCGTCGCTGTTCGTTTTGCGAGGGCATCTACCCCGAGTATACACTTTCTCTACACTTTCTACCCTCGATCCCGAGCGAGGGCAAGAAGGGTAGTCCGCGAATTTGGCGGCAAATTTCAAAATTGAAAAGACTAACAAACAGGAAAATACAAAATTTATGCTAACGCCTCAACGTAATATAAATAGAAGGACTTATTAATGCATCTTCTTCGTGTATAGAACGATTTAGCGATTTAGTTTTGTACGTAATGTTTGAAACAATTTACAATAATTATGTAATACTACGTAACCGCGGTTGGAATGAACTAAACTATAATTTTTCCCTGTTGTAGTTAAATTGCTTTTCATTCTACTGCAATAACATTCTCACCCTTATTGATCCTCGATCCCTGAAATTCGTGAAAGAAATTTTCATCTTCTACAATTACAAGGTAATAGAACGAATTGTAGGATTTGAAGAAACCGAAGACAGCTCAAGAAGAAAGGCTGGAGGAAGCATTACATTTTCGTATTCGTCATCGTCCGATACGGATAACCTTAAAATCGCGTACCTCTCTACTAAGTCGGCCATCTTGGACATTCGTGAGGTTGCTGGCGTTCGGGACGTCGACGAAAGTGTATCTACCCTTCTGCACTGTTCAAGAAAAGTGTAGTACATTCTGATCGACTCTTTTCTAATATTCTCATTTCTCTGGAAGTATTTAATTTCAAACGCAAATAGATTCAAAATCTATTTAAAATTGGAAATCCATAACAGTTTATAGTTCTTATTTAAAATACGAAATGGAAATGGGGTTTTACGTTTTGGATACCAATTTCGAATGAAATCAATTCATACGAGTTACTCCGATTTGCGTTTATAATAAACTCGGATAAGAAAAGTCTTTCTTATGTTTACGGGTGCTCATTTACATGCTGATTTAATGATTTACAGGTGTCCATTCATTCGAGGAATACGAAGAATGGTGTAGAACGTAAATATATAAGAGGCATGAAATCACGATTTCGCTTCTATGTCCGATAGTTGATGCGTCGTAAATTTTCCGACGGTATTTCACTGTATATATATTTAGAAACTATTTCTTCTAAGCTAAGATAATATTCTAACTTCGGTTCAGTGAATGGAACAATTGAATCACTAAGAAACTTGTTAACATTTAATAGAACATGTTCTATTATATTCT
>NW_019395251.1:0-11531 GCF_000612105.2 Orussus abietinus | reverse complement strand
CCCTTATAATTTCGAGTCCACGACCGAACCTTCCTCGGATGAAACACATAAAATTCCTGGATTCCCTACCATACGGCTTTCACTGATGAAAAGTGCTTAGAGGCTGAGGCTCTGTGCCGTTGAAAGCCCTAGCTAATCTGAGACTGCCAAGAGGAAATCCAGGAAATTGCCAAAAGGCAAATCTCATAACTTCCTCGCGACCGCCCGATTGCGCGACACGACGCGACATATTGTATACGACGCGATATATTGTAACGGGTCAAGTGGTTAACGAACGCCACTGTACATTAAAACTAGTATTCGAGCATGCACTGTAATATTCGGAGTGAGTGGGAGGACACGAGGAGAGGGGGCCAGAGACCGCGAACGCGAAGCACCGCGGACAGGGAGCTCTCTTAGATCAGGACTCCGGAAGCGCGCGTATCGAGCAACCATAGTCACATAGATTGTGAGAGTTTATCGGGTACCCGCGACCGCGATTAAAACAAATGTTGAGGAGTAGAATTCGGAGTTCTGGCAAACCACCTCGTTAAGCAGCTGTTCGTTCCTCGGTGACCGGGCATTGCCGCCCACGATTCGAGCCGGACAGTGCGCTGGCGAGAAGTCGCCCTTTAGAGCTTTGTCCCAAATTCGATGACCGAGCATTGCCGCTCACGATTCGATTACAGAGAAAACTCTTAATAAGGGTGAATGCGTTTGATTTGTTTATTTTCAGGTCCGTATTCCAGTGGGTCTGGTATAGCGACCACACCCACATCCTATTTTCTCAAATCCTCGTCTATTATAATCCTACCTTTGTATCCTCAAAATCGTATGTTGCGATTAATAGCAGAAGTTCTAATCCTTAAAACCTTCACCCAGCCAATATCCGCGGCTGGATAATCTAATTTAAGTGTTACTAAAACCCGGAGGAATTAACTCCGGATGAAACATAGATCCGTGGTTGATTTAGTCCGCGAAACCAATTATTAGTAGAGTTTTTCAAGTAGGGCTGATCAGCCACCCGAATTAGGTGTTAATTTCTCATACGTGTTGTTAATCAACAACATTTGCCCTGCAATTCCACCAACGGTTAGATTTTAACTCAAACGCGTCAGTAAAAAGTCGACACGTGGGGAAAGGGGACGCGGAGGTCGCGTAGATGGTTGTTAATTCCTATTTGAATTCGACCCCAAACCACCCGTTCCCCATAACCTTTACATCCCATGTTGCCATATTCCATGTCGATTCTATTATGAACGAATAGAACGCACCGATAATGGAATAAGTCGTTCTTACTGAGGATCAATTCCTTTCCTATCCTCTCCTTCTCGAGTTCAACGCGTGAGTCAGGGAAAACCCCTTTAATCCAATTAGGACTGCATCGATTGTAAATTGAAGGTGCCGAAAATCCGAGCATTTTCCCAGAAATTTAAATCGCCGAATTTCACTTAGACGGGACGGCGCCCGAGCGCTTATCATTAGAAAAACTCGCTTGAACCGGTTCTCGCGGACAGGCCTTCCCGAAATCCACATTATTGACGCGCTCAGCTGATCGTTCGTAAACGCTCACCTCGCTCTCTCGCCAGTCTCTTTTCCTTTCTTATCTTTAAAATTTAATTAATTTCGGTCTCAGGAGTCGTGAGGCTCGAGCCCTCGACGGATGCAGTTTCTAGGTGCATAAGCACTGACAAAACTGCATATCATTACAATAGGAATGGGACATCTCTGCGCAACAGGTTGGTAAGAGACTTTGCAATTTTACTATAATCCGGGAGCAATCTTCTATAGTGTTACGTAGACACTACTTACGAAATAGTCGCGACCCGGTAAACCGAAAGGTAGCCATGGAATTCCATAAAGTAGCACGCGATTTTGACATACGCTTGCGAAAGGAAGTCTTTTGTCGACCTTACTAACAATAAGATCGCGCCACCGACCCAAGTAGACCAGGTCGCGATCAACCGGGCCCAAGTGCATCCTGATGACGCTGCAACACATCCTACACCCCTGCGATCACCGCCCTCGTCTAGATCATGAAACCCCCACCAATTGGAGCGCCGTCCCAAATTCGCCGATAAAAACCAACAATCGTTCGGTCAGGCAGTTAGTCAGTTAGAATAAAAGTCAGACTCACACCGAGTCTCACGGACCCATCATCGTCATCGACCACGAGCTTGGAGTCTTTGGTTCTCGGTTCTCAGATCCTAGCGATTCTAAGACCGAAACCATCGAACTCGGATGATCCCTTGCACCCCGAGCTACAGTTGTGCTGCTCGGTACTCCGGCGATCCAAGAGCATCAAGCCAGGAAGGGACGGCGGCATTACTACATCTGTTGGACGGGAGGCTTCGAGGAGACCTCCAACCCTAGGGCACGTCACGGGCGGAGCGTGTTCACGCGCAGTCATCCGGTTGATCGATCTAAGGAGGACGTCCCCGAATTTGGCCGCCGATTAAGCCAGGTACAGGCCCTTTCGCAAGCTTGGGTCACCTTCATTTTTCCATCCTAACCTCATCTTTCATCGTAACTAAAAACACCCGAATTCCATGCCTATCTCCGGATAACCGAATAGATTAAGTCTTTTTGTATCTCCAAAACATTTCAATATCTTGCCTCGCGCTAGAATCACGCTAACCTCGCAAATTCTGAATGCAAGAAGCGCCATGTTAGCATATTAGGCGTCCAGTGACCTGCTGCCACTGACCGCCTTATCGCGTCACCCGAAGCTCCGCAACGCGGAACGAAATCGAATCGTATGAATTAGACACGAGCACCCTCGCGGACCCTCACGACTTGTAGAAATACCATCTGACAGAAGACAAATATATTTATCCTCGTCAATTTATTGATAACCTCCATTTATTGAGCCCTCCTCTGCTCCCCATTCCTGTAAATCCCACCAGAGGATTTGGTCTAGCCGCTCAGGCCATCCCCTCACAATAATATCTAATCGTTACGTGGACGTACGAGGTAAGACCTCTTTAGGCAAAACCTGAATATTTCCCCCGGCCTCGCATCCCCTCGGCCGCCACGTAACAATAGTAACTGTTTAGTCCTAAGAATTGTTTGATCTGTTTGGCACTTTTCGGAGCAGGGTATGATTTTATGGTTTGTCAGGGTTGGGCTGTACGCCCTTTTCCGATATAGTATGGCCCAGGTATGCTACCTCGGTTTTCAGGAACTCACAGTTGTCGGAATGTATTTGTAGATTATTATTTCTAAGCCTGTTAAATAGTTTACGAAGTTTTATGTCGTGTTCTTGGAGCGATCTTGCATAAATGACGATATCGTCCGAATAAACGAACATCTAGTTATTTTACAATCCGGAGAGGACACGGTTTATTAATCTTTGAAAGGTTGTCGGTGCATTCTTTAATCCGAAGGGTATCCGTGTGTATTCATAATGTCCTGTCGGAGTAGAAAACGCGGTTTTATGGCGGTCGGCAGGGTTTAGTTCAATCTGGTGGAACCCTAAGGCCAAGCCTATCGTTGTAAAATATTTGGCGCTGCCCAACTGGTCGAGGATTTCCGTAATGTTGGGAAGCGGATACGCATTTGTGATTGTTTTCTCGTTAAGTTTTCTGTAATCGATGACGACGCGCCATTTTCGTCGTCCTTGGGCATCGAGTTTTTTATTGTTACGTAGGTACCTTCCGTACCCTAAAATAGGGAAAAATCCTATTTTTTGTTTATTAACCGGAGTCAGCCATGGAAATCCGAGTACAGAAACGCGAAACTTTTGCGAAAGAATCCAACGAGTTCACTGGCCAAACGGCTCCAAAAGTCACCGACCGACCCGGGGCAAACAACCTGATGACTCCGCAACGCATCAGCACGACTCNTAACCCAGAGAAATTAGGTCAAGGCACCTCGTGTGCTCCTCGCAGCTGACTGTAGTTCAGACCTCGCGTACGAATAAATATAACTCTTATCGCCACACAGCCTTTTGTTCGCACCCCTTTTTATCCCCCACTCTCCTAGATCCCACCAGAGGAATTGATCTAGCCGCTCGGATCAATCTCCTTACAAACTCAAAATAAACGTTACGCGCAAGATCTGGGTAATCTCCATCCGAATTACCCCGGCCTCGCATCCACTCGGCCGCCCCGTAACATTATGGACTACCCAAAGAGGCGAATTGGAAGGAGAAGTAGAGGGCGTAATGATGCCTTGAGTAAGTAATACGTTCATTTGTCTTTGGACTTCCTCTTTGTGGATTTCAGGATATCGGTACTGCTTCACAGTAATGGGGGTGTTATCCGTGGTAAGAATCGAATGTGTCATGGCGTTAGTATAAGTTAACATGTCGCCAAGAAGATAGAAGATATCATTAAACTCTTCTAAGAGTGGAACGAGGCTTGAGTATTCCTCGGCATTTAAATGTTGAAGTCGAAGATTTTCCTGTAGTAAATTCATGCGGTTTGCCCTAGCGTTGATCGAAAGGACAAGTGCACGTTCGGGATTCCGAGATTCGATTCTGGATGGCTCTCGCGTTGAGGATTTATTCAGAAACGCACTGCCCATGGTCGGAAGATTAGTGATTGGAGTAGATTGTTGGATTGACCTTACATTGAACAGTGGCGAATTATTTGCGAGTACGTCGCTCGGTGGCGAATAATTTGGAAATACGTCGCTCGTTGGCGGGTGATTCGGAAATACGTCGCGCAATGGCGGATTATTTAGAAGTATATCGCTCGATGGCGGATAATTTGTATACACGTCGCTCGATGTTGGATAATTTGGAAATACGTCGTGCATTGGCGGATTATTTGGAATGGAGTCGAAGAATTCGGCGTCAGGATTTCAGCAGAAATTTGCGGAACCAGTTCAGTTCCGCGAATTTCTGCCCTCGGGTAATTAGATTCGCTAAATGGTTCCACTTCTAATACCGATAAGACTAACTTCCTATCGTTTTCGCTTAGATTAGCTATGCTAGAAACTACACAATTGTCGAAATTTAGCGGCACTAGGCTCCCGCCTAATGAAGTATCCTTTTCGACTTCTTGTCGATTAATTATCTCGGTCTTCACTCCTGGATTAAGAACGGGGATCTTAACGAAGCTGACAATTCGTGCCGCTAGGGTTACAGTGCAGCTCCCTGTGATCGGATATGATATATCGCGAAAATTTAAAGTGTTGGTTTCATACGAAATATTTGCTTCCTCTGCGTGGAAGAATGATTCTCTTAAGATGCCTGTATGTTTCAATATAGTCCTGCCTCTACTATGTGGAATTTGTGCGGCCTACTGTTGATAGTCAAGAAGGTATAGCCTACTGCCGTGACGTCAGTATCGCCTATTCCGCACAATCGGAGTAATTCGTAATCGTAAAATAGTGCGTCTGGTTTAACATGGCATCCTTTTATTAAACTAATTTCTACTCCGGTATCTATCAGAAATGTAGTTGTGTTATCTTTTAATTGTGGGACGGGTAAGATTACTGAGTTCCTTGCTCGTGCGATGGAGAGGGTAAGGGCACGATCGTAACCTAATTGACGGGGCGCGGTTTGTTCGCGTAAGATCTCGCGGTCGCGCCCGTGCCGCGAAGAGCTTGGGAGTTTAAATGCTCCGACGATTCATTTTGTCGGTCGCACTTTCGTCGGTCGTAATTGGGGTTCTGGGGGGGGGGGGATTATATTGATTTTCGTTATAATTGCATCGAGGCTCGCATGGGAGTATGTCTGCACTGCCTCGACAATTGTTATCTCTGTGAGGCGGGAAAGAACTCCTTTCTCCGTTTCTCAGACGCGTTCGGCATTCTTCAATTACGTGGCCTGTCCGTTTGCAGAATTGGCAGAATTTTTCGGAATGGTTAGGATTTGTTTTGTCCCTGTAGCTCGTATCGCGATTAGGAGGGAAAGGTCTGGAATTAGCCGGAGGGAAAGATCGGGAATTGGTAGAAGGGAAGGATCGGCAGTCTCTCGTTGAGTGTCCCATTCTATTACAATTATTACAATGCGAGGGTCGATTCGCACTGGACCGACGATGGAGTTCGTCTACTGCTTGAACCTCACGTTTTTCGTCTATTGCGATTTGTGTTGCTTTTTTTAGGGTTTCAGGTCAATATGCTCTCACCAAGTGCTGGATTCTAGGGTTTAATCCGCGTATGAATGCTGTGAGGACGTTAGTGTTTACTAACTTCATCATGGCCTCAGTTTCGGCCGAAGTATACGTGGCACACTGGATATCTTCAATTCGGAACCTAATGTTTTCGATTCTCTGACCATACTGAATTATGCACTCTCTGGACGACTGATACGCAGTATCTGATTCTGGATTCCATTTCTGTAAGGGTTGTTCGTCCGCATACGCAGTCAAACGTTCTCTTTTCAGTTCTGTGAAATTGCCTATATGTCTATTGTCTAGTAATAGCCTCGCGTCGCCCTTAACTTTGGTTTTAATTAGGGTGGTCAATATGCGAAGGTTCGGGGGCTTGACTAAATTAAGCACGTCTGCGCAAGGTCTGATATATTCGCGTACAGGAATATTTCTTCCGCAGAAATCGGGGATAAAGCGCGCTACTGCATGTAAGCCTAAGTAAGAGATTGAAGTTGTGGGCTCCGTGTCGCTTCCGTCTGTTCCGGGCATGCAATCTGACTCCGATAATGAGAGGGAATCGGAAATACGGTCCGTTCTCGAGCAAGCGGATTCTAGGCTATTGGTATCTATGATTGTGGCAATAGAACGACGGGAGTTTCGTGAAAGAACGAGTTACAGTACAAATATAACGGCCATTATGGGCACGTGGATCGTATAGCCGACGGAGCAGGTAGTTCTGCACTCAGGGTCGTCGTCTGTCTTTCTCGTGTTTGCGGGTCCTGTTGACTGTACAATAGGCCTCTCGGGCAGGTTCCGTCCGAAGAACTCCCTCGGCTGGATCCTCTCGGCCTTGCTGAGCTCTTTCGTCGACCTGGTGACTCCGAAAGTCACCACTGGGCAGTTCCCAATCTCGAAGATCTCCCTCGGATGGGTCTAGGCTGTTATCTTCTACGAAGATCACCCTCGGGCGGTGTACAGCGATTCCCAGGTTTCAGAGTCGAATTCCTTGATGTGAGGCGTAAATCAAGTCGGTTTATCGGCAGCAATCGGCGTACGATGATGCGTCATTTTATTCCGGACTGATGAATCTCGACGTAAGTAGAGAGATAATTCTCTCTTAGTCGATGTGAAGCGATCCCACCGCTGCCACGAATTTTACTATAACCACTATTAGGTCGGGGACCGTTTGCTCAGGAGCAGCGGTAATGGTTGCCTGAGGATATCGATCGGACCGGGCCTCGTGGGTCGTTTTAGGGACTCGCTTCCAGATGGTTGAAACCAGTCAAAGACCTCGTCGAGTAAAGCAATAAAGATACTTTATTTTCGGGTGCCTCGTGGTTTGCAGGAATGACTCGTGGACTAGTCGACTTAAGGGGGGGGGGGGCTACTGGCCCAGAGTTACAAGTGCTTCGAACGCAGGTTACAGAGTTGAGACAGTTCAAACTTGGCTGGCCCGAGAGGGCGAACCCTTCGGAGCGGCCATTTTATACTAATCCGGGGTGTTCCTACATGCAGAGAAGGATGCTTATTGCTGGGTTTTTTTAAGATTGAGAAGGGTAATGTCTCGTATGATTGGTTTGAAGACAGGTTGGAGGGAAAACAGGTGGAAAGTCGTTTTTTCCAGAGAATCCGAATGTTAGCCTTTCCCAGGGCTGTTATCTGGTTCGGGGTGCGGAAGTACGCGTTGAAACAAGGGGAGATAAAGAACGAGGGAGAGCGTGTCTTTGGGAACGTTTTGGAGCACGAAACGCGCTGCTTGCAAGGGAACATTCCCAAGTGTCCGCCGCCGATCTTATTGAGTTTCATATATGTTGATGAACACAAAAATCTACGAGGCACGTGTTTTTTTATATCTACAATGGTTCACAATTAAGGGATGAAACAACCCTCCAAAGTTTAGCGAAAAATCGGTTTTTTAAATATTTTTCGTAGGAGCAGTGGAGGGATTTCGACGAAAGTTTGCGTAAACGTATTCTGTATGAGGACGGTGACAACACAATATTGTTCAGCAATGTTGCACCCCCTCAAGAGGTTGAACTACCCTTCAGGTGACATTTTTTTTGTAATATCCATTAAACAAGTACTCCTACTTAAATTCCACTTACGCGATGTGATTGCTTGCAAAAAATTAAGAAATACGTATTTTTTGCATTTTGCCAATAAACATTTACACATCGGTTGTGAACAATGAATGTAGGTGGTATTAGGGAATATCTCGACTGCCTTTATTGGGTTATATCGTGACCAATTCATCGTAGATAAGTCGTATCAACGTGGTAATTCTTCAAAATGTCATTGATTTTCATAACATGCAATTATTTACAAATAAATTAAAAAATAGTTCCAGAGGCTAAAATTGTTTCGCAACGGTTTCGACGACACAGTCATCACCCATTTCCAACTAGTAATACAATCTCCGTGGTGAAACGATAGAATTTGATTTTCACTGTTTTTACGAAAAAAGAGAGCGATGTTCGATACGTTAGGTACGAGAATAGTACATTCAAGAAGATTGTGCGTATAAATATTAATTCTGAAATTAATCAACAGGAAGTTATAAGAGAATATTTTCTACATCTTTCTATAAAGCAGAAGATTATTTAATATTACTGATCATATTTATTACAGTAGTGGTATTCGTGGAAAAAGTGCTTTATACAAACTGCTTATATGCCCCAAGAACACCGTATCATTGCTGCTACACCAGAAACATTACATTTCATAACTGAACAGCTTTCAAAGGCAAAATTAACTGGGTTCGGGAAGTTTTCTAATCTTTCATCGATATAACCACTTTTATACCATGCATATTGAAACAGGCTTTTATGTCTAGGAGATGACAACTGATTATGCACGAGTGATTGCAATTCTATGATATTATTCCGTAAATGAACGTTGTCATAATTATGCAAAAGGACAATATCAGAAAAACGCCTCACAACATTTTTTCATACTCGAAAACCATAGACATCTAAAGGTTGGATTCGAACCGTAGTTCCCTTTGGTATCATCATTGCCGCAATGTTTTTGTCGGCAGGTTTCGTTTTTTTAATTGTATCGCTGCAGTGTCCACTCCAGGAGTCAAGCAGAAGAACGCTTTGTTGACCAATGTCATGGTAGAGGACATCCTTCAACCACGTATTAAAATGCTGTACAATTTTTTTAATCGCATTAATCATTATTAGTATTCAAGTTAATAAATTAAAGGAATAAGTTCAAGGCGTCTTTACCTGAAGTTCCACTTTTTTTTTTCCTTCATATGATAATGTCCGTCCTGAATGAATTTCAAGCTGAAATCCACTTTGCTCGGGATTATACACATTTTCGGCCCCGTACTGTGCTATCAGTGGTCTTACAGTGTCTAGAAATTCACTAGTTACTTCTTGTAAATTGGCCCCGTCTTCTAATGTCTTCCTTATAATAAATTTTATTATTTTTCGTGACAGAATACGATGAGCTTTTTTAAAATTATATAACCATTTTGACGATGCTTTAAAACTCATGTCGTTGTTTGTCTGTTCTCTCCATGCTTCTAGAGCCCATTTTTGGAAATTTGCGTCATGTACTATAAAACCAGCGTCAATAGCGTTTCCTAATTTCTTCAGCGTGAATGTAGAGATATACAGTAATTTTTCTTTTCGACAGCCTCCATCATCCACTTGGTTGGCCCACCTTCTTAATTTACGAGCATCAGAAAGTTTCCTAAATCGTTGTTGGACGGTGGCAAATTTGAGATTGCCGGACTTTCCACTTCTCCAGAATTCTACTGCTCTCTTTTTATAGTCGAAGTTAACCGCTGTGTCTTGGCAAACCGATGAAGACGGTTGTGGCACCGTTTCGTCAAGTCCACTCTTCTTCATCTTCAACATACTCAACCTCCCGTGTTTGAAAAGGTTCTTGAAAATCCAATGTTGAACCTTCAGTAATCTCAAACGAATTAAATCAACAGACGCGGTAGCGGCTCAGACAAGTTCATGGCCGCTACCACTCTATATACTCGAAACATCTTGCCAGCGGGCATTTAATTTCCTTCACTCGGTCAGCGCTGACATACTAAAGACCGAAGAACATTTTGACGTACACGAAACGCTTCGTTTATTTTTTTCCTATTTTTTGAGGCCTTAATCATTACAATAGGTGAAGATGTTCTGGAGTTATAGCGGTTTGAAATTTCGACGTTAGTTTGATCACATTCGTCTTCATCTCCCTCATCTACGAACCTACACACGAGCAAAATCCACGTTCGTGAGTACACACATTCAAAGCCGGGTTGTCCTTCAAGGCTCGTTTTCATCGCGCGACTATTTCCCAACCCAAGGGAAAGTATTCAACTGCCATCTAGTGGCTATACATAGTAAGTACTTTTAAAATCGTGTGCGTAATTCAAACTGTCAATTTGCTATTTAGGTTAAAACAGTCTGTGTACTGCTTAATGAAGCATGTTATTATCCCACGATAAATACTAGCCTATGAGAAATAACTCTACGATGAGTAGTGGAATGAAAGAAATAATTTTTACTCTACAATAAGTATTTCCCTGCGAGAAACAAATGTCATTATGAAAAGTTTCTCTAATTATCGTAAGGTTAGAAAACTATGTCATTATTAAGTTCATTATTAACTTTACTAACCAACTTTCTTACACTACCATACTGTAAGAAACATATCGTAATGTCATTTACTTCTTGCATTGTAATAATTATTATATAATAAACATTATTTCTTTCGTTCCACTACATATCAGAATTATTTCTCGTAGTCCAGTACTTATCTTGGGATAATAACATTCCTCATCGTATACCATAATTGACTACTTTTTATTCAATGATAAGTACGAAAGTATAAGAAATAATTCTATGATATGTACTGGAATGACAGAAATAATTTGTACTCTACATTAATTTTTACCCTCCGAGAAACAAATGTCATTACGAAAAGTTTCTCACGTCATTATAAGGTAAGAAAACTATGTCATTATTAAGTTCATTATTAACTTTATTAACCAATTTTCGCACACTATGATAATGTAAGAAACATAATGTAATGTCATTTCTTTCTCGCATTGTAATAATGATTATACAGTAAACATTATTTCTTTCGTCCTACTACAAAGCATAGAATAAGTTCTCGTAGTCCAGTACTTATCATGGGAGAATGACATTCCTCATTGTATAGCATAATTTACTACTTTTTATTCAATGAAATGTACTAAACTATGCTAAATAATTGTACGATGAGTAGTGGAATAGAAGAAATCATGTTTACTGTATTGTAGTGTAATTATTACAATGCGAGAAGTAAATGACACTACGATGGGTTTCTTTCATTTTCGTAATGTAACAAAGTTAGTTAATAAAGTTAATAATGAATTTAATAATGACATTGTTTTATTACCTTACGATAATGTGAGAAACTTTTCGTAATGACATTCACTTCTTGCAATGTAATACTTATTGTAGGATACAATTTCTTTTGTTTCATTTCTTATTGGAGAATTAATTCACACACTTT